>NC_092171.1:40180949-40373449 GCF_045791955.1 Oncorhynchus clarkii lewisi | reverse complement strand
CCAGGTCTCTCTTGAAAAATAGATTTGTAATCTAACCTGATAAAATAAAAAGGTCAGATAAATCAAATTATTTTTTTTATTTAACTAGGCAAGTCAGTTAAGAACAAATTCTTATTCACAACCCTGGCCAAACCCTAACCCGGACGAAGCTGGGGCAATTGTGCGCCGCACTATTGGACTCCCAATCACGGCCAGTAGTGATACAGCCTGGAATCGAACCAGGGTCTGTAGTGACACCGAGATGCAGTGCCTTAGACCGCTGCGCCACTCGGGAGCCCATAAGGTGGTAAGGCAGTAAGGTACTCACTGACCTCATAGAATATCAATTAGGTACTCACTGAATTAATAGAAGGTCAATAAGGCAATAAGGTACTCACTGACCTCATAGAATATCAATAAGGTAGTAAGGTACTCACTGACCTCATAGAAGATCAAATAAGGCAGTAAGGTACTCACTGACCTCATAGAATGTCAATAAGGTAGTAAGGTACTCACTGACCTCATAGAAGATCAATAAGGTACTCACTGACCTCATAGAATATCAATAAGGTAGTAAGGTACTCACTGACCTCATAGAAGATCAATAAGGTACTCACTGAGTTCATAGAAAATCAATAAGGTAGTAAGGTACTCACTGACCTCATAGAAGATCAATAAGGTACTCACTGAGTTCATAGAAGATCAATAAGGTAGTAAGGTACTCACTGACCTCATAGAAGAAGGGGTGTCCTGCCATGTCAAAGATGTTCACTTTGATCTCTCTGTCTCGCACCTGGACTCTGATGGAGAAGAAAAAAAACACCCAATCAGTCACACAGACTTCAGTAGTCTCTACAGCAGTGGTTCTCAACAAGGGGAACTAGTAAGCTTACTGGTAAAAATGTACACATCAGGGGTACTTCTTAGCGAACAAGTGGAATCATAAACAGTTGCTTGTTCGTTATGTTTGCCTGCCTCCTCCTGACTGACAGCAACGGAACTGAGCTGATGATAGAAATACACTTGAGTTTACAAAATATTAAGAACACCTTCCAAATATTGAGTTGCAGAACAGCTTCAATTCATCAGGACATGGACTCTACAAGGTGTAGAAATGTTCCACAGGGATGCTGGTCCATGTTAATTTCAATGCTTCCCACAGTTGTGTCAAGTTGTCTGGATGTTCTTTGGATGGTGGACCATTCTTGATACACACGGGAAACCGCTGAGCGTGAAAAACCCAGCAGCGCTGCAGTTCTTGACACAAACCGGTGTGCCTGGCACCTACTACCATACCCCCGTTCAAAGGCACTTAAATATTTTGTCTTGTCCATTCACCCTCTGAATGACACACATACACAATCCATGTCTCAATTGTCTCAAGGCTTAAAAATCCTTCTTTAACCCGTCTCCTCCCCTTGGTAACAGATGACATCACTAAGGGATCATAGCTTTCACCTGGATTCCCATGGTCAGTCTATGTCATGGAAAGAGCAGATGTTTTCGTAAACTCAGTATATGCCTCTTACTGCTTCAACATGTGTCATCATTAGGGGACAACTTACTTGGTGACCCCATAGTCGATCCCTATGGTGGCCAGATACTTGGGCACAAACCTCTTCTCACAGTATCGCTTGATGATGCAGCTCTGTAATGAGGAAAAAGTAGTAGAGGTGTATAAAGTAACAAATATAATATATATATAGGAGCACATTACACGTGGAAACTATGTGTCATTCTGTGCAGCGATTGCCGTGTAGGCATGGGTGATCAGTGGTCGTGACGGTATTGATGCCATCTGCGATAGGCTACCCTAGCTGGCTGGCATGCTTTAGACGGGGACATCATCTTATTGTTGAATATTGACTTCAATGATTTACATGTTCAGTGGAGGCTTTTGCTCCAATTGTGAAACGTGTAGAATGTGGTCCAAATCCATCTCACTCCATCTTCTCCCACTGCCGGCCACTGGGCTTCCACTCATCACCAAATATGGAAATGCCAACAGGATGCTTCAGATGTATACATCTGGTAAAAACATCTGGCTCATTGTTCTATCTGTGACGTCACAAAGTAGCAAAGATCCTGATAACCAGGGGATTGGAACTGGTTCAAGGAACAGAACCGGAAAAACGTGAAACGAAAGTGATCTATACTGTTCAGGAACAGAACCGTTGTCTGCCTCTCTCTGTCTGTCTGTCTGTCTGTCTGTCTGTCTGTCTGTCTGCCTGCCTGCCTGCCTGCCTGCCTGCCTGCCTGTCTGTCTGTCTGTCTGTCTGCCTGCCTGCCTGTCTGTCTGTCTGTCTGTCTGCATGCCTGCCTGTCTGTCTGTCTGTCTGCCAACCTGTCTGTCAGCTGAACATCTTGGCCAGTGTGTGTGTAGGCTACCTGTCTCACCATTCTTATTATACCCGTGTGGTCTCCTCTCGTATGTTTCACAGCTTCTTTCTATGGCCTTGAGAAAGTGTCTCCCGGAGCCACACCCTATAGATCAACACTGCGAGGTGTGGCTTAAAGTGACCACACCCCCGAGTAGGGTACACAGGTAGGGTACTGTCTTTACTCCCATGCTAAATTGCCTACTTTACTCATAAACCGCCAACTAGGGATGCACGATATATCGGTGAACATATCGGAATCGGACGATATTAGCTAAAAATATGGCAATATCGGTATCGGCCCGATGCCTAGTTTAACGGCGATGTGCAAAACCAATGTCAAAGCTGACGTGCTAAATAACGTAGGTACATGATGTAATGACGACGCGTAACACAGTATTCCTAACCTAGCCCACAATGTCTGCTGTGTGGATCGAGCAGTCAACAAGTCCAGCAGTCATTTGAAAAGAGTAAGAACATTTTCAGCGAGACGACTCAAAGACGAAATCCATTAACGCCAAGATAATGGAATTCATTGCCCTTGACCAATCAACCGTTCTCTGTCGTGGGTGATGTTGGCTTTCGCCGACTGGTCGAGCACCGGGTACACGCTACCAAGTGAGCTATTTTTCAAATGTTGCCCTACTAGAAGTTACACAGTAATAGGGGTCACTGCTATTAGCTTCACGACATACTATGGAAAGCAGTTTGGGTCTTTGTGTGTCAAAAAATATACAGTAGTCAAAGCTGTACAAAAAAGTCTGCAAACAAGCAAAACACCGGACTTATAAATTAGGGTTATTTTAGATGATGACACCTAGCTATATAGTTAGCTAGCTGAAACAGATGATGTCGTTTTGCTATGTGTTTGGGGAAGAACATAGTTTGTATCCATCAGCTTAGCAAGCTTGTTTTATGACCAGCACTGTAGGTGCGCGAGACAACTTTACCAGCATCATAGCCTACATGTCGATGAATCGTTGTGACATATGAAATATGTCACAACAGTGAAATATGTCACAACAACTACATAAAAAAATATATATATTAACGTGTTAAATTATTATGTGAAGTGCAGTCATATTCAGGTCCTGATTGGTCAACAAGCTTATTTGACACGTTAATTGACATGTCGAATAGTGTTATCTTTTTTCACACGCAAAGAACCAAACGGCGTCGCATAGAAATCCTGGTTGAGAATGAAACGACTGAACAATGAAACAGCACAGCAAGTAAGTGAAAGAAAGAGGTTTTGAAGATGTTTTACTGGTAATGGGGACATACAGTGCCTTGCGAAAGTATTCGGCCCCCTTGAACTTTGCGACCTTTTGCCACATTTCAGGCTTCAAACATAAAGATATAAAACTGTATTTTTTTGTGAAGAATCAACAACAAGTGGGACACAATCATGAAGTGGAACGACATTCATTGGATATTTCAAACTTTTTTAACAAATCAAAAACTGAAAAATTGGGCGTGCAAAATTATTCAGCCCCCTTAAGTTAATACTTTGTAGCGCCACCTTCTGCTGCGATTACAGCTGTAAGTCGCTTGGGGTATGTCTCTATCAGTTTTGCACATCGAGAGACTGAAACTTTTTCCCATTCCTCCTTGCAAAACAGCTCGAACTCAGTGAGGTTGGATGGAGAGCATTTGTGAACAGCAGTTTTCAGTTCTTTCCACAGATTCTCGATTGGATTCAGGTCTGGACTTTGACTTGGCCATTCTAACACCTGGAAATGTTTATTTTTGAACCATTCCATTGTAGATTTTGCTTTATGTTTTGGATCATTGTCTTGTTGGAAGACAAATCTACGTCCCAGTCTCAGGTCTTTTGCAGACTCCATCAGGTTTTCTTCCAGAATGGTCCTGTATTTGGCTCCATCCATCTTCCCATCAATTTTAACCATCTTCCCTGTCCCTGCTGAAGAAAAGCAGGCCCAAACCATGATGCTGCCACCACCATGTTTGACAGTGGGTATGGTGTGTTCAGGGTGATGAGCTGTGTTGCTTTTACGCCAAACATAACGTTTTGCATTGTTGCCACAAAGTTCAATTTTGGTTTCATCTGACCAGAGCACCTTCTTCCACATGTTTGGTGTGTCTCCCAGGTGGCTTGTGGCAAACTTTAAACAACACTTTTTATGGATATCTTTAAGAAATGGCTTTCTTCTTGCCACTCTTCCATAAAGGCCAGATTTGTGCAATATACGACTGATTGTTGTCCTATGGACAGAGTCTCCCACCTCAGCTGTAGATCTCTGCAGTTCATCCAGAGTGATCATGGGCCTCTTGGCTGCATCTCTGATCAGTCTTCTCCTTGTATGAGCTGAAAGTTTAGAGGGACGGCCAGGTCTTGGTAGATTTGCAGTGGTCTGATACTCCTTCCATTTCAATATTATCGCTTGCACAGTGCTCCTTGGGATGTTTAAAGCTTGGGAAATATTTTTGTATCCAAACCCGGCTTTAAACTTCTTCACAACAGTATCTCGGACCTGCCTGGTGTGTTCCTTGTTCTTCATGATGCTCTCTGCGCTTTTAACGGACCTCTGAGACTATCACAGTGCAGGTGCATTTATACGGAGACTTGATTACACACAGGTGGATTGTATTTATCATCATTAGTCATTTAGGTCAACATTGGATCATTCAGAGATCCTCACTGAACTTCTGGAGAGAGTTTGCTGCACTGAAAGTAAAGGGGCTGAATAATTTTGCACGCCCAATTTTTCAGTTTTTGATTTGTTAAAAAAGTTTGAAATATCCAATAAATGTCGTTCCACTTCATGATTGTGTCCCACTTGTTGTTGATTCTTCACAAAAAAATACAGTTTTATATCTTTACGTTTGAAGCCTGAAATGTGGCAAAAGGTTGCAAAGTTCAAGGGGGCCGAATACTTCGCAAGGCACTGTATGTAAATGTCAACAAAATAACTTGTTGGTCTGTGTGGTGTGTGTGTGTGTGTGTAACCTTTATTTAACTAGACAGTCAGTTAAGAACAAATTCTTATTTACAATGACGGCCTAGCCCTTGCCAAACCCAATTGTGCGCTGTCCTATGGGACTCCCAATCACGGCCGGACACATCCTGGATTCGAACCAGGGACTGTAGTGACGCCTCTTGCAGTGAGATACAGTGCCTTAGAGCGCTGCGTCCATGTGTGTGTGTGTGTATAACTATTTAAATGTACTAGAAAGCTTTAAAGGCCGCAAAAAAATTAAATAATTGATTATCGGTTTTGTTGGCAAGGAAAATATCGGATATGGTATCGAATAAAAGCATCACTACCGACAACGGCTGCGTCATTGATCATTCTATAAACATTTTAACATATTTAACATGTTGTTTTAATCAACAAACTACATAACACCCCAAAACATTTAGATTTTAAGTGTAAAAATGTTAGCATGAACAGATGTACATGCGACAATCTGCCACAATTATCAGCCAAAGAGCCAATTCCAATGGACTTTCTTCAGCTAGCTAAGGTTAGCTAAACTAACCCTGCTTTTATAGCCATGACGACGAAAAGCTGTTTTGCGTACCGTTTTGTTTGAACAACAGTAGGAGGAAAGACTACCAACTTAAGTTTCATCGAGGGCCGGGTTAGACGAACCTCATGGTTTCAGACTATACGCCGCAATGATTGACATTTGAGTTATTTTGCAGATGCTCTTATCCAGAGAGACTTACAGTATTAAATGCTGTATTTCAAATGAACACCCTGGTTCGATTCCAGGCTGCGTCACAACCTGCAGTGATTGGGAGTCCCATAGGGCGGCGCACAATTGGCCCCAGCGTCGGCCGGTGTAGACTGTCATTGTAAATAAGAATATATTCTGTAACTGACTTGCCTGGTTAAATAAATAAATACAGAATGATGGAAAGTCGCTATCTAACATCTGTTTGTATCTAACTTGCTTTGTCTATTGCCTGTGTAAGTAAACCTGGAGATTCCACCAAGTAGGTGTAGATATTGCCATAGGCTACATCAAATCAAATGTATGTATATAGCCCTTCTTGCATCAGCTGATATCTCAAAGTACTTTGGGCCATTTGATAGGGTTGTCTGCACAGCTGGTTTCCGGTGAGGTAGGTATAATGCGACAGTTTATTTTATTGAAATGACATTACTACATCATGAGTAATGAGAGCACCTAACCTACTCCGGCGTGGTCACGTTAAACCACGATTTGCCTTGTTGTATCTATTGTAAATCGGTTTTATTTTATTTCATAAAATACTGACGTGGGAGCTCCAATCCACACACACACACTAGTCACCATCGTAAATGGCAGAGTTGAGTTTATTCGTCTAGCTAGCTACCTGTCTTCTTACATTGATCTGACGTTGTTAAGAAATAAAATCATCTCATTTAACTAGGTGACTCACCTTGCCCACCTCGGCATTGCCAAGACTGATCACTTTCACGCGGAGCGATTTCTTGTTCTCACGTCTCTTCTGCACATTTGAGTCCATGCTAATGAGATTGACCAAGTATGTTAAAATATGTTATTTACGTCTTCGATGATGGCTGTTAAAAGACAGCTGGAATTTCAATCTTAGCTTAGCTTAGTTTAGCACGTCCCTTATTAACGTTAGCTGGCTAGCGGGACCGTTAACGACAGTATACACCGCTGCATCTAAAATATTAGCTGGGCTCGTAAAAAAAAAATCTGGACAAGTGAAATATGCATCGTATGGGATAGGTAGCCTGCATGTGCTATTATAGCCAGCTCCGCTGTTTTGCACAACAAAAACCTGTCTGTCAATGAATCTTATGTGCGGCAGCAGATGCATTATGAAGTCAGCAAAACCATAGACATCCGCGTGGTCTATGATGTCATAAACCCTACAAATTCCAGCGTTGGGTGAAAAATGGGAGCCATATTGGTCAGGGACAAATACAAAGCCTAGTCTAATTGGAATGAAAGGCAGTAAAGGCATAATCCTGATTTATTTATGCAGGAAAAAATAACAGCAAGGTATCAGGAATTGTGTTTTATAATTGTCAACCTAAAATACAGTCATATAATTATACTGTATTTTATACTGTATTTATAATTATACGTCTACATTAGTGTTTTCTTGGAAAGCTTTGGGTGTTATTACATGATACAATATCACCACTTGTTTCATTTACAACATGTGTATTGTGTATGGCTGGATTGATTGTGTTGTTTGAATGGACTGTTGGCATATTGGCAGTTAATTTGGGTGAAAAGTGGCTGGCTAGCTAACAAACATACATTGCCGATAAATTCTTAAAATTCATTATTTTACACAATATCTTATCACAGCACTGGCAAACCATGGTTGACCAATTCTCTGACCAAAATGGCGGACTTTTATACCAGAAGGGTCCACCCACTCTAGAATTCTAATACCTAATTATATGACCCAAATTATTTCTGTTATATTTACCTATACATGTAATAATCAAACCAGCTGTATGTAACAAGAAAAAGTATATTATTTACAGCTAGTTATCTTCATATCAATTTTTTGTTAAACTTTTTTAAATCTCAGATTTTTTTTAAAAACTGAAAGCAGTTTCTATGGCAACAGCGAGAAACGATTGCAGATTCGCAATTTTCCGACAGTGTTGACATGATAGAAAAACATTTTTTTTAAATGCATTAATGGCATACCCCTGTAAACTTTAATAAAGGTGTGTTAGCTCGTAGCCTACATTGTCACACAAGCAGGCACACAAGAGTGCCCTAACTTTACATACATTAAGGGAACATTTTGACCATAATAGTATGGCACTGAATCAGTGCTGGAGTATGTTTTCCTGTGTCAGGATTCTGGCATTGGACAAATCATCTTTATAGCATAGGCCGTTTCACTAGGGTACACTTAATACATCTTAATTAAAACATTTTATATGGATTACGGGAAGATGGGGATCATGTGATGGGCTTTAGAAGGAAAAAGTAGACCTAATGTAACGGTCGTTGGTGGTGGAAGAAGGGGAGGACCAAAGCGTGTTCATGATGTTAATATTTAATGAATCAAACTGAACACTGAAATACAAAACGACAACGAACGACACAGTCCTGTACGGTGAATACACAGAAAAGAAAATAATCACCCACAACTCAAAGGTGAAACCAGGCTACCTAAGTATGGTTCTCAATCAGGGACAACGATTGACAGCTGCCTCTGATTGAGAACCATGCCAGGCCAAACACAGAAATCCCAAATTATAGAAAAAAGAACATAGACAACCCACCCCAACTCACACCCTGACCATACTAAAAGAAAGACAAAACAAAGGAACTAAGGTCAGAACGTGACACCTAACCTCCATAAACCATGTTGTTCACTAACTTGTGATGGATGCATTGATTGGCCAAATGAAGATTATGACATTTCATGTTGCCTTGCAAAAGCATTCATCCCCATGGTGTTTTTGATATTTTGTTTCATTACAACCTGTAATTTAAATTAATTTTTATTTGGATGTCATGTAATGGACAAAATAGTCCAAATTGGTGAAGTGAAATGAAAAAAATTACTTGATTCAAAAAATTCTGAAAAAGTAAAAACAGAAAAGGGGTGTGTGCATATTATATTATATTAGAATATATTATATTATATTATATTATATTATATCATATTATATTATATTATATTATATTATATTATATTATATTATATTATATTATATTATATTATATTATATCATATTATATTAGAATATCATATTATATTATATTAGAATATCATATTATATTATATTAGAATATTATATTATATTATATTAGAATATCATATTATATTATATTATATTAGAATATCATATTATATTATATTAGAATATCATATTATATTATATTAGAATATTATATTATATTATATTAGAATATCATATTATATTATATTAGAATATCATATTATATTATATTATATTAGAATATCATATTATATTATATTAGAATATTATATTATATTAGAATATCATATTATATTATATTAGAATATCATATTATATTATATTATATTAGAATATCATATTATATTATATTATATTAGAATATTATATTATATTATATTAGAATATTATATTATATTATATTAGAATATCATATTATATTATATTAGAATATTATATTATATTATATTAGAATATCATATTATATTATGTTAGAATATTATATTATATTATATTAGAATATCATATTATATTATATTAAATTAGAATATCATATTATATTATATTAGAATATCATATTATATTATATCATATTAGAATATCATATTATATTATATTAGAATATCATATTATATTATATTAGAATATCATATTATATTATATTATATTAGAATATCATATTATATTATATTATATTAGAATATTATATTATATTATATTAGAATATTATAATATATTATATTAGAATATCATATTATATTATATTAGAATATTATATTATATTATATTAGAATATCATATTATATTATATTAGAATATCATATTATATTATATTAGAATATCATATTATATTATATTAGAATATCATATTATATTATATTAGAATATCATATTATATTATATTATATTAGAATATCATATTATATTATATTAAATTAGAATATCATATTATATTATATTAGAATATCATATTATATTATATTATATTAGAATATCATATTATATTATATTATATTAGAATATCATATTATATTATATTATATTAGAATATCATATTATGTTATATTATATTAGAATATCATATTATATTATATTATATTAGAATATCATATTATATTATATTAGAATATCATATTATATTATATTAGAATATCATATTATATTATATTATATTAGAATATCATATTATATTATATTATATTAGAATATCATATTATATTATATTAGAATATCATATTATATTATATTAGAATATCATATTATATTATATTAGAATATCATATTATATTATATTAGAATATCATATTATATTATATTAGAATATCATATTATATTATATTAGAATATTATATTATATTATATTAGAATATCATATTATATTATATTAGAATATCATATTATATTATATTATATTAGAATATCATATTATATTATATTAGAATATTATATTATATTAGAATATCATATTATATTATATTAGAATATCATATTATATTATATTATATTAGAATATCATATTATATTATATTATATTAGAATATTATATTATATTATATTAGAATATTATATTATATTATATTAGAATATCATATTATATTATATTAGAATATTATATTATATTATATTAGAATATCATATTATATTATGTTAGAATATTATATTATATTATATTAGAATATCATATTATATTATATTAAATTAGAATATCATATTATATTATATTAGAATATCATATTATATTATATCATATTAGAATATCATATTATATTATATTAGAATATCATATTATATTATATTAGAATATCATATTATATTATATTATATTAGAATATCATATTATATTATATTATATTAGAATATTATATTATATTATATTAGAATATTATAATATATTATATTAGAATATCATATTATATTATATTAGAATATTATATTATATTATATTAGAATATCATATTATATTATATTAGAATATCATATTATATTATATTAGAATATCATATTATATTATATTAGAATATCATATTATATTATATTAGAATATCATATTATATTATATTATATTAGAATATCATATTATATTATATTAAATTAGAATATCATATTATATTATATTAGAATATCATATTATATTATATTATATTAGAATATCATATTATATTATATTATATTAGAATATCATATTATATTATATTATATTAGAATATCATATTATGTTATATTATATTAGAATATCATATTATATTATATTAGAATATCATATTATATTATATTAGAATATCATATTATATTATATTAGAATATCATATTATATTATATTATATTAGAATATCATATTATATTATATTATATTAGAATATCATATTATATTATATTAGAATATCATATTATATTATATTAGAATATCATATTATATTATATTAGAATATCATATTATATTATATTAGAATATCATATTATATTATATTAGAATATAATATTATATTATATTAGAATATTATATTATATTATATTAGAATATCATATTATATTATATTAGAATATCATATTATATTATATTAGAATATCATATTATATTATATTAGAATATCATATTATATTATATTAGAATATCATATTATATTATATTATATTAGAATATCACATTATATTATATTATATTAGAATATCATATTATATTATATTATATTAGAATATCACATTATATTATATTATATTACAATATCATATTATATTATATTAGAATATCACATTATATTATATTATATTACAATATCATATTATATTATATTATATTAGAATATCACATTATATTATATTATATTAGAATATCATATTATATTATATTATATTAGAATATCATATTATATTATATTATATTAGAATATCATATTATATTATATTATATTAGAATATCATATTATATTATATTAGAATATCACATTATATTATATTATATTAGAATATCATATTATATTATATTATATTAGAATATCATATTATATTATATTAGAATATCATATTATATTATATTATATTAGAATATCATATTATATTATATTATATTTGAATATTATATTATATTATATTAGAATATTATATTATATTATATTAGAATATCATATTATATTATATTATATTAGAATATTATATTATATTAGAATATCATATTATATTATATTATATTAGAATATCATATTATATTATATTATATTAGAATATTATATTATATTATATTAGAATATTATATTATATTATATTAGAATATCATATTATATTATATTATATTAGAATATCTTATTATATTATGTTAGAATATCATATTATATTATATTATATTAGAATATCATATTATATTATATTATATTAGAATATCATATTATATTATATTAGAATATTATATTATATTATATTAGAATATCATATTATATTAAATTAGAATATCATATTATATTATATTATATTATATTAGAATATCATATTATATTATATTATATTAGAATATCATATTATATTATATTATATTAGAATATCATATTATATTATATTAGAATATCATATTATATTATATTAGAATATCATATTATATTATATTAGAATATCATATTATATTATATTAGAATATCATATTATATTATATTAGAATATAATATTATATTATATTAGAATATTATATTATATTATATTAGAATATCATATTATATTATATTAGAATATCATATTATATTATATTAGAATATCATATTATATTATATTAGAATATCATATTATATTATATTAGAATATCATATTATATTATATTATATTAGAATATCACATTATATTATATTATATTAGAATATCATATTATATTATATTATATTAGAATATCACATTATATTATATTATATTACAATATCATATTATATTATATTAGAATATCACATTATATTATATTATATTACAATATCATATTATATTATATTGTATTAGAATATCACATTATATTATATTATATTAGAATATCATATTATATTATATTATATTAGAATATCATATTATATTATATTATATTAGAATATCATATTATATTATATTAGAATATCACATTATATTATATTATATTAGAATATCATATTATATTATATTATATTAGAATATCATATTATATTATATTAGAATATCATATTATATTATATTATATTAGAATATCATATTATATTATATTATATTTGAATATTATATTATATTATATTAGAATATTATATTATATTAGAATATCATATTATATTATATTATATTAGAATATTATATTATATTAGAATATCATATTATATTATATTATATTAGAATATCATATTATATTATATTATATTAGAATATTATATTATATTATATTAGAATATTATATTATATTATATTAGAATATCATATTATATTATATTATATTAGAATATCTTATTATATTATGTTAGAATATCATATTATATTATATTATATTAGAATATCATATTATATTATATTATATTAGAATATCATATTATATTATATTAGAATATTATATTATATTATATTAGAATATCATATTATATTATATTATATTAGAATATTATATTATATTATATTAGAATATCTTATTATATTATGTTAGAATATCATATTATATTATATTATATTAGAATATCATATTATATTATATTAGAATATCATATTATATTATATTAGAATATCATATTATATTATATTAGAATATTATATTATATTATATTAGAATATCATATTATATTATATTAGAATATCATATTATATTATATTATATTAGAATATCACATTATATTATATTATATTAGAATATCATATTATATTATATTATATTAGAATATCACATTATATTATATTATATTAGAATATCATATTATATTATATTATATTAGAATATCATATTATATTATATTATATTAGAATATCACATTATATTATATTATATTAGAATATCATATTATATTATATTATATTAGAATATCATATCATATTATATTATATTAGAATATCATATTATATTATATTATATTAGAATATCATATTATATTATATTAGAATATCATATTATATTATATTAGAATATCATATTATATTATATTATATTAGAATATCATATTATATTATATTATATTAGAATATCATATTATATTATATTAGAATATTATATTATATTATATTAGAATATCATATTATATTATATTATATTAGAATATTATATTATATTAGAATATCTTATTATATTATGTTAGAATATCATATTATATTATATTATATTAGAATATCATATTATATTATATTATATTAGAATATCATATTATATTATATTAGAATATCATATTATATTATATTAGAATATTATATTATATTATATTAGAATATCATATTATATTATATTAGAATATCATATTATATTATATTATATTAGAATATCACATTATATTATATTATATTAGAATATCATATTATATTATATTATATTAGAATATCACATTATATTATATTATATTAGAATATCATATTATATTATATTATATTAGAATATCATATTATATTATATTATATTAGAATATCACATTATATTATATTAGAATATCATATTATATTATATTAGAATATCACATTATATTATATTATATTAGAATATCATATTATATTATATTATATTAGAATATCATATTATATTATATTATATTAGAATATCATATTATATTATATTAGAATATCATATTATATTATATTATATTAGAATATCATATTATATTATATTAGAATATCATATTATATTATATTAGAATATCATATTATATTATATTATATTAGAATATCATATTATATTATATTATATTAGAATATCATATTATATTATATTAGAATATCATATTATATTATATTAGAATATCATATTATATTATATTATATTAGAATATCATATTATATTATATTATATTAGAATATTATATTATATTATATTAGAATATTATATTATATTATATTAGAATATCATATTATATTATATTATATTAGAATATTATATTATATTATATTAGAATATCTTATTATATTATGTTAGAATATCATATTATATTATATTATATTAGAATATCATATTATATTATATTATATTAGAATATCATGTTATATTATATCATATTAGAATATCATATTATATTATATTAGAATATCATATTATATTATATTATATTAGAATATCATATTATTTTATATTATATTAGAATATTATATTATATTATATTAGAATATCACATTATATTATATTATATTAGAATATCATATTATATTATATTATATTAGAGTATCACATTATATTATATTATATTAGAATATCATATTATATTATATTATATTAGAATATCATATTATATTATATTATATTAGAATATCACATTATATTATATTATATTAGAATATCATATTATATTATATTAGAATATCACATTATATTATATTATATTAGAATATCATATTATATTATATTATATTAGAATATCATATTATATTATATTAGAATATCATATTATATTATATTATATTAGAATATCATATCATATTATATTATATTAGAATATCATATTATATTATATTATATTAGAATATCATATTATATTATATTATATTAGAATATCATATTATATTATATTAGAATATCATATTATATTATATTAGAATATTATATTATATTATATTAGAATATCATATTATATTATATTAGAATATCATATTATATTATATTAGAATATTATATTATATTATATTAGAATATCATATTATATTATATTAGAATATCATATTATATTATATTATATTAGAATATCACATTATATTATATTATATTAGAATATCATATTATATTATATTATATTAGAATATCACATTATATTATATTATATTAGAATATCATATTATATTATATTATATTAGAATATCATATTATATTATATTATATTAGAATATCACATTATATTATATTATATTAGAATATCATATTATATTATATTAGAATATCACATTATATTATATTATATTAGAATATCATATTATATTATATTATATTAGAATATCATATTATATTATATTATATTAGAATATCATATTATATTATATTATATTATATTATCATATTATATTATATTATATTATATTAGAATATCATATTATATTATATTAGAATATCATATTATATTATATTATATTAGAATATCATATTATATTATATTATATTAGAATATCATATTATATTATATTAGAATATCATATTATATTATATTAGAATATCATATTATATTATATTATATTAGAATATCATATTATATTATATTATATTAGAATATTATATTATATTATATTAGAATATTATATTATATTATATTAGAATATCATATTATATTATATTATATTAGAATATTATATTATATTATATTAGAATATCTTATTATATTATGTTAGAATATCATATTATATTATATTATATTAGAATATCATATTATATTATATTATATTAGAATATCATGTTATATTATATCATATTAGAATATCATATTATATTATATTAGAATATCATATTATATTATATTAGAATATCATATTATTTTATATTATATTAGAATATCATATTATATTATATTAGAATATCATATTATATTATATTATATTAGAATATCATATTATATTATATTATATTAGAATATCATATTATATTATATTATATTAGAATATCATATTATATTATATTATATTAGAATATCATATTATATTATATTAGAATATCATATTATATTATATTATATTAGAATATCATATTATATTATATTAGAATATCATATTATATTATATTATAAATCAAATCAAATCAAATCAAATCAAATTTATTTATATAGCCCTTCGTACATCAGCTGATATCTCAAAGTGCTGTACAGAAACCCAGCCTAAAACCCCAAACAGCAAGCAATGCAGGTGTAGAAGCACGGTGGCTAGGAAAAACTCCCAGGAAAGGCCAAAACCTAGGATGAAACCTAGAGAAGAACCAGGCTATGTGGGGTGGCCAGTCCTCTTCTGGCTGTGCCGGGTGGAGATTATAACAGAACATGGCCAAGATGTTCAAATGTTCATAAATGACGAGCATGGTCGAATAATAATAAGGCAGAACAGTTGAAACTGGAGCAGCAGCACGGCCAGGTGGACTGGGGACAGCAAGGAGTCATCATGTCAGGTAGTCCTGGGGCATGGTCCTAGGGCTCAGGCCCTCCGAGAGAGAGAAAGAAAGAGAGAAGGAGAGAATTAGAGAATGCACACTTAGATTCACACAGGACACCGAATAGGACAGAAGTACTCCAGATATAACAAACTGACCCTAGCCCCCCGACACATAAACTACTGCAGCATAAATGCTGGAGGCTGAGACAGGAGGGGTCAGGAGACACTGTGGCCCCATCCGAGGACACCCCCGGACAGGGCCAAACAGGAAGGATATAACCCCACCCACTTTGCCAAAGCACAGCCCCCACACCACTAGAGGGATATCTTCAACCACCAACTTACCATCCTGAGACAAGGCTGAGTATAGCCCACAAAGACCTCCGCCACGGCACAACCCAAGGGGGGGGGGGGGGCGCCAACCCAGACAGGATGACCACATCAGTGAATCAACCCACTCAGGTGACGCACCCCCTCCAGGGACGGCATGAGAGAGCCCCAGTAAGCCAGTGACTCAGCCCCTGTAATAGGGTTAAAGGCAGAGAATCCCAGTGGAAAGAGGGGAACCGGCCAGTCAGAGACAGCAAGGGCGGTTTGTTGCTCCAGAGCCTTTCCGTTCACCTTCCCACTCCTGGGCCAGACTACACTCAATCATATGACCCACTGAAGAGATGAGTCTTCAGTAAAGACTTAAAGGTTGAGACCGAGTTTGCGTCTCTGACATGGGTAGGCAGACCATTCCATAAAAATGGAGCTCTATAGGAAAAAGCCCTGCCTCCAGCTGTTTGCTTAGAAATTCTAGGGACAATTAGGAGGCCTGCGTCTTCTGACCGTAGCGTACGTGTAGGTATGTACAGCAGGACCAAATCAGAGAGATAGGTAGGAGCAAGCCCATGTAATGCTTTGTAGGTTAGCAGTAAAACCTTGAAATCAGCCCTTGCTTTGACAGGAAACCAGTGTAGAGAGGCTAGCACTGGAGTAGTACGATCAAATTTTTTGGTTCTAGTCAGGATTCTAGCAGCCGTATTTAGCACTAACTGAAGTTTATTTAGTGCTTTATCCGGGTAGCCGGAAAGTAGAGCATTGCAGTAGTCTAACCTAGAAGTGACAAAAGCATGGATTAATTTTTCTGCATCATTTTTGGACAGAAAGTTTCTGATTTTTGCAATGTTACGTAGATGGAAAAAAGCTGTCCTTGAAATGGTCTTCATATGTTCTTCAAAAGAGAGATCAGGGTCCAGAGTAACGCCGAGGTCCTTCACAGTTTTATTTGAGACGACTGTACAACCATTAAGATTCATTGTCAGATTCAACAGAAGATCTCTTTGTTTCTTGGGACCTAGAACAAGCATCTCTGTTTTGTCCGAGTTTAAAAGTAGAAAGTTTGCAGCCATCCACTTCCTTATGTCTGAAACACATTCTTCTAGCAAGGGCAATTTTGGGGCTTCACCATGTTTAATTGAAATGTACAGCTGTGTGTCATCCGCATAGCAGTGAACGTTAACATTATGTTTTCGAATGACATCCCCAAGAGGTAAAATATATAGTGAAAACAATAGTGGTCCTAAAACGGAACCTTGAGGAACACCGAAATTTACAGTTGATTTGTCAGAGGACAAACCATTCACAGAGACAAACTGATATCTTTCCGACAGATAAGATCTAAACCAGGCCAGAACTTGTCCGTGTAGACCAATTTGGGTTTCCAATCTCTCCAAAAGAATGTGGTGATCGATGGTATCAAAAGCAGCACTAAGGTCTAGGAGCACGAGGACAGATGCAGAGCCTCGGTCCGATGCCATTAAAATGTCATTTACCACCTTCACAAGTGCCGTCTCAGTGCTATGATGGGGTCTAAAACCAGACTGAAGCATTTCGTATACATTGTTTGTCTTCAGGAAGGCAGTGAGTTGTTGCGCAACAGCCTTTTCTAAAATTTTTGAGAGGAATGGAAGATTCGAAAAAGGCCGATAGTTTTTTATATTTTCTGGGTCAAGGTTTGGCTTTTTCAAGAGAGGCTTTATTACTGCCACTTTAGATATTTAGATATTAGAATATCATATTATATTATATTAGAATATCATATTATATTATATTACATTAGAATATCATATTATATTATATTAGAATATCATATTATATTATATTAGAATATCATATTATATTATATTATATTAGAATATCATATTATATTATATTAGAATATTATATTATATTATATTAGAATATCACATTATATTATATTATATTAGAATATCATATTATATTATATTATATTAGAATATCATATTATATTATATTATATTAGAATATCACATTATATTATATTATATTAGAATATCATATTATATTATATTAGAATATCACATTATATTATATTATATTAGAATATCATATTATATTATATTATATTAGAATATCATATTATATTATATTATATTAGAATATCATATTATATTATATTATATTAGAATATCATATTATATTATATTATATTAGAATATCATATTATATTATATTAGAATATCATATTATATTATATTAGAATATCATATTATATTATATTATATTAGAATATCATATTATATTATATTATATTAGAATATCATATTATATTATATTAGAATATCATATTATATTATATTAGAATATCATATTATATTATATTATATTAGAATATCATATTATATTATATTATATTAGAATATTATATTATATTATATTAGAATATTATATTATATTATATTAGAATATCATATTATATTATATTATATTAGAATATTATATTAGAATATCATATTATATTATATTATATTAGAATATCATGTTATATTATATCATATTAGAATATCATATTATATTATATTAGAATATCATATTATATTATATTATATTAGAATATCATATTATTTTATATTATATTAGAATATTATATTATATTATATTAGAATATCACATTATATTATATTATATTAGAATATCATATTATATTATATTATATTAGAATATCACATTATATTATATTATATTAGAATATCATATTATATTATATTATATTAGAATATCATATTATATTATATTATATTAGAATATCACATTATATTATATTATATTAGAATATCATATTATATTATATTAGAATATCACATTATATTATATTATATTAGAATATCATATTATATTATATTATATTAGAATATCATATTATATTATATTAGAATATCATATTATATTATATTATATTAGAATATCATATCATATTATATTATATTAGAATATCATATTATATTATATTATATTAGAATATCATATTATATTATATTATATTAGAATATCATATTATATTATATTATATTAGAATATCATATCATATTATATTATATTAGAATATCATATTATATTATATTATATTAGAATATCATATTATATTATATTATATTAGAATATCATATTATATTATATTAGAATATCATATTATATTATATTAGAATATCATATTATATTATATTATATTAGAATATCATATTATATTATATTATATTAGAATATCATATTATATTATATTAGAATATTATATTATATTATATTAGAATATCATATTATATTATATTATATTAGAATATTATATTATATTATATTAGAATATCTTATTATATTATGTTAGAATATCATATTATATTATATTATATTAGAATATCATATTATATTATATTATATTAGAATATCATATTATATTATATTAGAATATCATATTATATTATATTAGAATATTATATTATATTATATTAGAATATCATATTATATTATATTAGAATATCATATTATATTATATTATATTAGAATATCACATTATATTATATTATATTAGAATATCATATTATATTATATTATATTAGAATATCACATTATATTATATTATATTAGAATATCATATTATATTATATTATATTAGAATATCATATTATATTATATTATATTAGAATATCACATTATATTATATTATATTAGAATATCATATTATATTAGAATATCATATTATATTATATTATATTAGAATATCATATTATATTATATTATATTAGAATATCATATTATATTATATTAGAATATCATATTATATTATATTATATTAGAATATCATATTATATTATATTATATTAGAATATCATATTATATTATATTAGAATATCATATTATATTATATTATATTAGAATATCATATTATATTATATTATATTAGAATATCATATTATATTATATTAGAATATCATATTATATTATATTAGAATATCATATTATATTATATTATATTAGAATATCATATTATATTATATTATATTAGAATATTATATTATATTATATTAGAATATTATATTATATTATATTAGAATATCATATTATATTATATTATATTAGAATATTATATTATATTATATTTATATTATATTAGAATATATATTATATTATATTAGAATATCATATTATTTTATATTATGAATATTATTATATTATATTATATTAGAATATCATATTATATTATATTATATTAGAATATCATATTATATTATATTATATTAGAATATCATATTATATTATATTATATTTAGAATATCATGTTATATTATATCATATTAGAATATCATATTATATTATATTAGAATATCATATTATATTATATTAGAATATCATATTATTTTATATTATATTAGAATATCATATTATATTATATTAGAATATCATATTATATTATATTATATTAGAATATCATATTATATTATATTATATTAGAATATCATATTATATTATATTATATTAGAATATCATATTATATTATATTATATTAGAATATCATATTATATTATATTAGAATATCATATTATATTATATTATATTAGAATATCATATTATATTATATTATATTAGAATATCATATTATATTATATTATAAATCAAATCAAATCAAATCAAATTTATTTATATAGCCCTTCGTACATCAGCTGATATCTCAAAGTGCTGTACAGAAACCCAGCCTAAAACCCCAAACAGCAAGCAATGCAGGTGTAGAAGCACGGTGGCTAGGAAAAACTCCCAGGAAAGGCCAAAACCTAGGATGAAACCTAGAGAAGAACCAGGCTATGTGGGGTGGCCAGTCCTCTTCTGGCTGTGCCGGGTGGAGATTATAACAGAACATGGCCAAGATGTTCAAATGTTCATAAATGACGAGCATGGTCGAATAATAATAAGGCAGAACAGTTGAAACTGGAGCAGCAGCACGGCCAGGTGGACTGGGGACAGCAAGGAGTCATCATGTCAGGTAGTCCTGGGGCATGGTCCTAGGGCTCAGGCCCTCCGAGAGAGAGAAAGAAAGAGAGAAGGAGAGAATTAGAGAATGCACACTTAGATTCACACAGGACACCGAATAGGACAGAAGTACTCCAGATATAACAAACTGACCCTAGCCCCCCGACACATAAACTACTGCAGCATAAATGCTGGAGGCTGAGACAGGAGGGGTCAGGAGACACTGTGGCCCCATCCGAGGACACCCCCGGACAGGGCCAAACAGGAAGGATATAACCCCACCCACTTTGCCAAAGCACAGCCCCCACACCACTAGAGGGATATCTTCAACCACCAACTTACCATCCTGAGACAAGGCTGAGTATAGCCCACAAAGACCTCCGCCACGGCACAACCCAAGGGGGGGGGGGGGCGCCAACCCAGACAGGATGACCACATCAGTGAATCAACCCACTCAGGTGACGCACCCCCTCCAGGGACGGCATGAGAGAGCCCCAGTAAGCCAGTGACTCAGCCCCTGTAATAGGGTTAAAGGCAGAGAATCCCAGTGGAAAGAGGGGAACCGGCCAGTCAGAGACAGCAAGGGCGGTTTGTTGCTCCAGAGCCTTTCCGTTCACCTTCCCACTCCTGGGCCAGACTACACTCAATCATATGACCCACTGAAGAGATGAGTCTTCAGTAAAGACTTAAAGGTTGAGACCGAGTTTGCGTCTCTGACATGGGTAGGCAGACCATTCCATAAAAATGGAGCTCTATAGGAAAAAGCCCTGCCTCCAGCTGTTTGCTTAGAAATTCTAGGGACAATTAGGAGGCCTGCGTCTTCTGACCGTAGCGTACGTGTAGGTATGTACAGCAGGACCAAATCAGAGAGATAGGTAGGAGCAAGCCCATGTAATGCTTTGTAGGTTAGCAGTAAAACCTTGAAATCAGCCCTTGCTTTGACAGGAAACCAGTGTAGAGAGGCTAGCACTGGAGTAGTACGATCAAATTTTTTGGTTCTAGTCAGGATTCTAGCAGCCGTATTTAGCACTAACTGAAGTTTATTTAGTGCTTTATCCGGGTAGCCGGAAAGTAGAGCATTGCAGTAGTCTAACCTAGAAGTGACAAAAGCATGGATTAATTTTTCTGCATCATTTTTGGACAGAAAGTTTCTGATTTTTGCAATGTTACGTAGATGGAAAAAAGCTGTCCTTGAAATGGTCTTCATATGTTCTTCAAAAGAGAGATCAGGGTCCAGAGTAACGCCGAGGTCCTTCACAGTTTTATTTGAGACGACTGTACAACCATTAAGATTCATTGTCAGATTCAACAGAAGATCTCTTTGTTTCTTGGGACCTAGAACAAGCATCTCTGTTTTGTCCGAGTTTAAAAGTAGAAAGTTTGCAGCCATCCACTTCCTTATGTCTGAAACACATTCTTCTAGCAAGGGCAATTTTGGGGCTTCACCATGTTTAATTGAAATGTACAGCTGTGTGTCATCCGCATAGCAGTGAAAGTTAACATTATGTTTTCGAATGACATCCCCAAGAGGTAAAATATATAGTGAAAACAATAGTGGTCCTAAAACGGAACCTTGAGGAACACCGAAATTTACAGTTGATTTGTCAGAGGACAAACCATTCACAGAGACAAACTGATATCTTTCCGACAGATAAGATCTAAACCAGGCCAGAACTTGTCCGTGTAGACCAATTTGGGTTTCCAATCTCTCCAAAAGAATGTGGTGATCGATGGTATCAAAAGCAGCACTAAGGTCTAGGAGCACGAGGACAGATGCAGAGCCTCGGTCCGATGCCATTAAAATGTCATTTACCACCTTCACAAGTGCCGTCTCAGTGCTATGATGGGGTCTAAAACCAGACTGAAGCATTTCGTATACATTGTTTGTCTTCAGGAAGGCAGTGAGTTGTTGCGCAACAGCCTTTTCTAAAATTTTTGAGAGGAATGGAAGATTCGAAAAAGGCCGATAGTTTTTTATATTTTCTGGGTCAAGGTTTGGCTTTTTCAAGAGAGGCTTTATTACTGCCACTTTAGATATTTAGATATTAGAATATCATATTATATTATATTAGAATATCATATTATATTATATTACATTAGAATATCATATTATATTATATTAGAATATCATATTATATTATATTAGAATATCATATTATATTATATTATATTAGAATATCATATTATATTATATTAGAATATTATATTATATTATATTAGAATATCATATTATATTATATTAGAATATCATATTATATTATATTATATTAGAATATTATATTATATTATATTAGAATATTATATTATATTATATTAGAATATCATATTATATTATATTATATTAGAATATTATATTATATTATATTAGAATATTATATTATATTATATTAGAATATCATATTATATTATATTATATTAGAATATCATATTATATTATATTATATTAGAATATTATATTATATTATATTAGAATATTATATTATATTATATTAGAATATTATATTATATTATATTAGAATATCATATTATATTATATTATATTAGAATATCATATTATATTATATTATATTATATTAGAATATCATATTATATTATATTAGAATATTATATTATATTATATTAGAATATCATATTATATTATATTAGAATATTATATTATATTATATTAGAATATCATATTATATTATATTAGAATATCATATTATATTATATTAGAATATCATATTATATTATATTAGAATATCATATTATATTATATTATATTAGAATATCATATTATATTATATTATATTAGAATATCATATTATATTATATTATATTAGAATATCATATTATATTATATTAGAATATCATATTATATTATATTAGAATATTATATTATATTATATTAGAATATTATATTATATTATATTAGAATATCATATTATATTATATTATATTAGAATATCATATTATATTCACTGCTTTGTTATGAAGCATCTAAATAAGATCTGGTGCAACCAATTACCTTCAGAAGTCACATAATTAGTTATATAAAGTCCACCTGTGTGCAATCTAAGTGTCACATGATCTCAGTATACAGTGGGGCAAAAAAAGTATTTAGTTAGCCACCAATTGTGCAAGTTCTCCCTACTTATATTCCACCATAATTTGCAAATAAATTCATAAAAAATCCTACAATGTGATTTTCTGGAGAATTTTTTTTCTCATTTTGTCTGTCATAGTTGAAGTGTACCTATGATGCAAATAACAGGTCTCTCTCATCTTTTTAAGTGGGAGAACTTGCACAATTGGTGGCTGACTAAATACTTTCTTGCCACACTGTATATAGACTTTATTTTTTCTACTGTGTCATTGACTTGTTTATTGTGTTATTGGCTTGTTTATTGTTTTACTCCATGTGTAACTCTGTGTTGTTGTCTGTGTCGCACTGCTTTGCTTTATCTTGGCCAGGTCGCAATTGCAAATGAGAACTTGTTCTCGACTAGCTTACCTGGTTAAATGAAGGTGACATAAATCAAATAAAAAACATAGTGTTGCTTTGCGACAGTAACACTATGGTTTGTTTTTTCCGTTTATATTTTGAGGCTGGACATGGATAGCTCGTTAGCACGTTGGTTAGCACCGATTGGTGTCACCTCATTAGTTTTCATGCTGGGGAACGTAGCAATATACAGACTACATGAATAATGACTACACAAATAAAATATTTATTTTGATCAGGTCTGTGTATATGATGGTAAATAAAAACTACTGGACTGTGATTGCTTGCAATACAATGTTTTTATGATTGGAATAACTCCAATAATGATTTTCTTCTTTACCCATCACCCCTATACCCATCCCTCAGTGACAACAGCATGGTTCTACACAGAGTTAAGATTTATTAGAGACATTATTACATTGGCAGCTAACATCATGTGCTTTTAGCTAATCACAAAGCTTGTCTGTCTCCGAATTGCGAATCAAATGAGAGCTTCCTGGATGTACGTCCTACAGAGCTGGATGGGGAGAAACGGGACTTTCTCTCTCTCCCTCAACCCCCCCATGTCCTCTCTCTCTCCCTCAACCCCCCCATGTCCTCTCTCTCGCCCTCAACCCCCCCATGTCCTCTCTCTCTCCCTCAACCCCCCATGTCCTCTCTCCCTCCCTCAACCCCCCATGTCCTCTCTCCCTCCCTCAACCCCACATGACCTGTCTCTCTCTCCCTCAAGCTCCCTTGTCCTCTCTCCCTCAACCTGATAATGGTATTTCTCCTGTCCCCCATGTCCTCTCTCTCTCCCCCCTCTTCAGCTCACCTATCCTCCCTTCCCCTCTCTCCCTCCCCCCTCTTCAGCTCACCTATCCTCCCTTCCCCTCTCTCCCTCCCCTCTACAGCTCACCTATCCTCCCTTCCCCTCTCTCCCTCCCTCACTGCTCTCTCTTCTGCTGTCCGTCTTTGATGATGACGTTTTTGAACAGCGTGAGCAGTGGTTTCTGGCTGCGTTCGTCCCAGCTCTTCATGAACCCTCCATAGCGCTTACTGGCGGGCGGTCCGCTCCAGCGGAAGTGGTTCATCTTGTACGAGCCGTCTTTCTTCTCCTGAAGACTAAACACCCCACCCAGGCCATCCACCTCGCCCCCCAGGCCCTCTCCCCCTTCCACAGCCCCAGGCTCCAGGGAGGGGTACATGGCCTCGTTGGTGCCCAGCTCTCGTCTCATCTCGCTGGGGAAGCCCTCGGAGGACTCCTCCTCCACACCGTTGGTGTAAACCTTCACCGGGCGGCGCTTCTTTCCCACAGGCTTCCCCCAGCGGAAGTGTTCCATGGAGTAGGAACGCTTGGCCTGGGGGGACACAATGTTCTGCTGCTCCAAGGGGGACAGGGGAGAGGGGGGGGACAGAGGTAAGGAGGGGGGAGGAAAGTCAGAGGGGGAGTTGGGTTGGAGATGGACCTCGCCAGGGAAGATGGGAGATTCGGCGGTGAGGTCAGAACGACAGAGCTGGATGCACTCCTGTGAGGAGGTCGATAGGAGGAGGGAGAGGAGAAGGACAAGACCGGAGAGGAGAGGAGAGAGGGGAGGGAGAAGGACAAGACCGGAGAGGAGAGGAGAGAGGGGAGAGAGGAGAGGGAGAAGGACAAGACCGGAGAGGAGAGAGGGAAGAGAGGAGAGGAGAAGGACAAGACCGGAGAGGAGAGAAGAGAGGGGAGGGAGAAGGACAAGACCGGAGAGGAGAGGAGAGAGGGAAGAGAGGAGAGGGAGAAGGACAAGACCGGAGAGGAGAGAGGGAAGAGAGGAGAGGAGAAGGACAAGACCGGAGAGGAGAGAAGAGAGGAGAGGAGAAGGACAAGACCGGAGAGGAGGGAGGGAAGAGAGGGGAGGGAGAAGAGCGGAAAGAGAGAGGAGAAGGGTAGAGAGGGAGAACCAGAGAGGAGAGGGAGAATCAGAGAGGAGAGGGAGAAGAGCAGAGAGGAGGGAGAAGAGCAGAGAGGAGAGGGAGAACCAGAGAGGAGAGGGAGAAGAGCAGAGAGGAGGGAGAAGAGCAGAGAGGAGAGGGAGAACCAGAGAGGAGAGGGAGAAGAGCAGAGAGGTAGGTTAGATGGGTTACAGTAAATTACTGTAACACTCGTAACTGCTCTGTTTAATTTGTATTTATTTTTTACCTTTATTTAACTAGGTCATTATTATGATGTATTATTTAACCTTTATTTAACTAGGTCATTATTATTACGTATTATTTAACCTTTATTTAACTAGGCAAGTCAGTTAAGAACAAATTCTTATTTACAATGACGGACTACCACGACCAAACCCCGGACGACGCTGAGCCAATTTTGCATCGGCTTATGGGACTCCCAATCACGGCCGGTTGTGATACAGGGTCTGTAGTGACACTGAGATACAGTGCCTTAGACCGCTGCGCCACTCGGGAGCCTCTTACATACTTGAGCTGGGATTCAATGTAATCCCGGGTTATAGGCATTGCCGCTTTTAAACTCAATTTCATATTGGAACATTGCCTTAAAAACCACAATGCCTATAACCTGCAATCCGATTCAATCCCGGCCTTGAGCTTAACTTTTCAAAAACATTGCGCTCTCTGCAACGCTTCTAACTCACCAGGATGCTGTTCTCAGAGTTGAGGTCTTGACAGCGAGGATTCTCCCAGCACTGACCTTTAACCCCGCTGACCACACCCACCACAGCCACAGCCAATAACCACGCAGGACACAGCATCGTCACGCTGCACACAGGAAAAACACAGTTATACTGCATTCAAGACAAGTCGGAAACTCTGAATCTCTGAGTTCAAATTAAGATACCTTTTTTTGCGTAGAGCTTCCTATTGTTTTATTCAGATACGGAAACTCTGATATAATCTTTCTACAATGAGATTCCAAGTCGGAAATGTCTGAGTGTTCTAGTTCCGACATGTCATGAATGCAACATTCTACTGACCCATTCATGAATGTCATCATAAGAACGGCAGATGAATGTGACAAACATGCAGGTTGACGTTTATTATCAAGTGTCAGAACTGGCTGCCTTGTAAAGATTCGTGAAAAAACAAAAATGTGCTTTTTGGTCTTAATTTAAGGTCTGGGTTAAGTGTGGTTAAGGTGAGGTTTAAAATCAGATTGTATGACTTTTGTGGCTGGGCCAGCTAGTGACCACTCTGCAGAGCTGCCTCCAGAACAACATTCATGACGAAAAACGGGACAAAAATGTAACACATTTCTTATCTAATGAAGTCCATAGAGGACATACTGTACCAGTTAAGAGTCTGGACACACCTGCTCATTCCAGGGTTTTTCTTTATTTTCACTATTTTCTACATTGTAGAATAATAGTGAAGACATCAAAACTATGAAATAACACACATGGAATCATGTAGTAACCAAAAAAAGTGATAAACAAATCAAAATATATTTTAGATTATTTAAAGTAGCCACCCTGACTGACTGGAAGACTGAAGGACTGACTGACTGAAGGACTGACTGGCTTGCTGACTGATTGGCTGACTGATGGATTGACAGACAGACTGGCTTACTGACTGATTGACTGTATGAGCTAACACCTCTTATCTCACTGTTTATGTGAAGAAGTAAAGAATATATACATTTGTCTTATTTACAATAAATTATAGATGCCCACAGACAGCTGTAGACAACCAAATGTGATTTAGTCAAATAATGAGCATTTAGTCAATGAGCATTTAGTCAAATAATGTTAATTAATGTAATAATTATTATTATTATTAATAATTAATAATAATTATATAATTTTTAAAAAAGGAATAATTACTATTATCTTCAGAATTCAGTGTTGTTTTCAATTATAATCATTCTCAAATCAAAAAATGACACATCTGATGTCACTAACCTGTTTCAAAAGTATTCTCTTCTCTGTCTGTCTCTCCTCCGACCAGTCGATCACTTTTCTCTTCCGATGAGTTGTCTACTTCAGCACTGTTGTCCGTCTGTGTGTGTCTGAGAGAGTGTGTGTGTGTCTCTGTCTCTGGCCCTCTCTTTTATACCTGAACCTGAGTGACGGAGGTTCCTGAGACCACCGGGGCCACGAGCCCCCCCCCCCCCCCCGCAGCCCTGAACCCTTCCCTTATATTACAGGTACATTTGACAATCACACACACACACACACACACACACACATATATAATGAGTGTCCAATGCATAACCACCGTCTAGTCCCATCTTTGTCCACCAGTTAGGACTTGAATGTCAGCAGAGTGGAACAGGTGGGTTAACACACACACACACACACACAGGTGAATTATGAAGGGTATTAACAAGGGTCTGCCAACACGTCATGCGTCTTGTCTGCATGCTGAAGGTGAGGGTATGGAATTACTCTGGTCTGAATGGTCCAGGGCTCTGACTGACATCTGGCTGTTGGTGGCTCTTTGTCTGCTGGCTGAGTAGCAGGAACACCCTTCCCTGTGGGGATTAACGACTTGAAGAGGCCGGGTGACAGACAGGAGGAGGAGGGTGGTTACTGGCTAGTCCGGGTGTCAGGAGGGTCATGAGTCATGACCTCTGTTGACCTCAGTGACTCAGCCGTTCAACAGGGACCTGCTCTCTGTCAATGGCCGTTCACATTTAAAATTAACATTTAATTAAATTCACACACACACACACACACACACAAACATATACACACACGCACACACACACACACACACACACACACACACACACACACACACACACACACACACACACACACACACACACACACACACACACACAAACATATACACACACACACACAAACAAACATTCTCACACACACACACACAAACAAACATTCTCACACACACACACACACAAACATTCACACACACACACACACACACACACACACACACAGGCACTCTGAGACCTCGTCACCAGTGTGTAACTTCATTGTAATTGTAGAGGATGTCCATTAGTGCACCGTCTGACCTTGGCTCGTTGTGTGTACGGTCCTGCGATTGACAAATGAACAAACACACACACACACACACACGCTGCGGACACACACACACACTGCAGACAGACAGAGCTGAGTGGTTGTGGAGTGCATGGAGGAAGGCATTTAGTGAATGACTTCATTGGTGGAAACATACAAGTACATCTGAACCTCTTAGACGGAACGGTTTATTGACAGTTTACCATTTAAGACAAAACGCGAAGAAGAAAAAAAATAATTTGCTTGAATGCAACCGTCTTTATCCATTGATAGCAGCTCTAACAGGAACCTGTGCTGTGGTTCAACCCGATTTTTAGTTTATAGTCACATCTTGTTAAAAGGCTTGTTTTGTATCATTTTGTACAACACCTGATAAAACTAACACTGTAAAAGTGTGATAAATGTTGTTATTTCCTGATAGTTGCAGGTTGAAAATACAATTTTACACTTTTGACTTTCTAATCAACAGGTTTTGCAAGGGTGGAGTTCTGGCTTGTCTGGTGACATCACCAGGCGGTCTAAGTTCATAGGGAGAGATATCTAGTCAGTTGTACAACTGAATGCATTCAACTGAAATGTGTCTTCTGCATTTAACCCGTCTGAATCAGAGAGGTGCAGGGGGCTGCCTTTTTCAACGTCATCGGCGCCCGGGGAGAAGTTATTGTTGGGATTAACAGCCTTGCTCAAGGGCAGAACAACAGATTCCCCCCCCCCTTGCCGGCTCGGGGATTCAAACCAATGCCCTTTCGGGTATTGGCCCAACACTCTTAACCTCAAGGCTACCTGCTGCCAAATGGATCAATAACAAAGTGAGTTTCAAACCTCACTGCCAATAAAAGCTCATTTATAAACCCCTCCAATAAGGTCCCTTACTTAGACTAGAGCATGCGCAGACCAGCTGGTTGGTGTGTTTATGGACATATTCAATCTCTCCCTATCACAGACTGATGTCCCCACATGCTTCAAGATGTCCACCATTGTTCCTGTACCCAAGAAAGCAAAGGTAATTTAACTAAATGACTAATGCCCGTAGTACTCACTTCTGTCATCATGAAGTGCTTTAAGAGACTAGTCAATGATCATATCACCTCTACCTTACCAAACACCCTAGACCCACTTCAATTTGCTTACCGCCCCAATAGATCCACAGACGATGCAAACGCATACTGCCCTATCTCACCTGGACAAGAGACATACCTATGTAATAAGTATGTTTATTGACTAAAGCTCAGCATTCAACACCCATAGTACCCGCTAAGCTCATCACTAAGCTCGAAGCCCTGGGTCTGAACCCCGCCCTGTGCAACTGGGTTCTGGACTTTCTGACGGGCTGCCCCCAGGTGGTGAAGGTAGGAAACAACACCTCCACTTCACTGATCGTCAATACAGGGGCCCCACAAGGGTACGTGCTCAGCCCCTTCCTGTACTCCCTGTTCACCCATGACTGCGTGGCCACGCACGCCTCCAACTCAATCATCAAGTTTGCAGACGACACAACAGTAGTAGGCCTGATTGCCAACAATGACGAGACAGCTTACAGGGAGGAGGTGAGGGCCCTCGGAGTGTGGTGTCAGGAAAATAACCTGTCACCTAACGTCAACAAAACAAAGGAGCTGATTGTGGACTTCAGGAGGGAGCACCCCCCTATCCACATAGATGGGACCACAGTGGAGAAGGTGGAAAGCTTCAAGGTCCTCAGCGTACACATCACTGACAAACTGAAATGGTCCATCCAACCTCAGGAGGCTGAAGAAATATGGCTGGTCACCTAAAACCCTCACAAACTTTTACAGATGCACAATTGAGAGCATCCTGTAGGGCTGTATCACCGCCTGGAACGGCAACTGCACCGTCCACAACCACAGGGCTCTCCAGAGGGTAGTGCGGTCTGCCCAATGCATCATCGGGGGAAAACTTCCTGCCCTCCAGGACAACTACAGCACCCAATATCACAGGAAGGCCAAAAAGATCATCAAGGACAACAACCACCCGAGCCACTGTTTGTTCACCCCGCTATCATCCAGAAGGCAAGGTCAGTATAGGTGCATCAAAGCTGGGACCGGGAGACTGAAAAACAGCTTCTATCTCAAGGCCATCAGATTGCTAAATAGCCTCCACCCAGAATAGGCCATCACTAGCACATTGGAGGCTGCTGCTCTATATAGATTGTAAATCACTGCCCACTTTAATAATGGAACACAAGTTACTTTAATAATGTTTACATGTTGTAAACTCAAAAAGAAACATCCTCACACTGTCAACTGCGTTTATTTTCAGCAAAACTTGTGTAAATATTTGTATGAACCTAAGATTCAACAACTGAGACATAAACTGAACAAGTTCCACAGACATGTGACTAACAGAAATGGAACAGTGTGTCCCTGAACAAGTAAGTACTGCAGTGCATCTCAACACCTGCATTGCTTGCTGTTTGGGGTTTTAGGCTGGGTTTCTGTACATCACTTTGAGATATCAGCTGATGTATGAAGGGCTATAAAAATACATTTGAATTGAATTGAATTGAAAAAGGAATTGAATTGCATCTCCTCCTCGTGGACTGCACCAGATTTGCCAGTTCTTGCTGTGAGATGTTACCCCACTCTTCCACCAAGGCAACTGCAAGTTCCCGGACATTTCTGGGGGGAATGGCCCTAGCCCTCACCCTCCGATCCAACAGGTCCCAGACGTGCTCAATGGGATTGAGATCCGGGCTCTTCACTGGCCATGGCAGAACACTGACATTCCTGCCTTGCAGGAAATCACGCACAGAACGAGCAGTATGGCTGGTGGCATTGTCATGCTGTAGGGTCATGTCAGGATGAGCTGCAGGAAGGGTACCACATGAGGGAGAAGTTTGTCTTCCCTATAACGCACAGCATTGAGATTGCCTGCAATGACAACAAGCTCAGTCCAATGATGCTGTGACACACCGCACCAGACCATGACGGACCCTCCACCTCCAAATCGATCCCGCTCCAGAGTACAGGCCTCGGTGTAATGCTCATTCCTTCGATGATAAACACGAATCCGACCATCATCCCTGATGAGACAAAGCCGCAACTCATCAGTGAACAGCACGTTTTGCCAGTCCTGTCTGGTCCAGCAACGGTGGGTTTGTGCCCATATGCCGGTGTTGCCGGTGATGTCTGGTGAGGACCTGCCTTACAACAGGCCTACAAGTATTGCTGTGTATTGTGTGTATTGCTGTGTATTGTGTGTATTGTTGTGAAATTGGTAGATATTACTGTAAAACATTACTGCACTGTTGGATCTAGAAACACAAGCATTTCGCTACACTGGTAATAACATCTGCTAAACACGTGTATGTGATCAATACACTTTGATTTGATTTGACCACCCCACAGTGTTAGCTATATCCTTACTTGAGAAATAGTTTTTGCTCATTTATTTTTATTTACAGTAAGGTACTTAGTCGGTACACAGAAATGATTTGATATTGAGATGAAAACAGCTGAGTTAGGCCTTTAAAGGCAATGTTCCCGGGCCAATCCCAGCTTCTGTGTTCACAGAGATCCCATTCAAGGTAAACACTGCAATCGTAAAATGCCTTTAAAATGCCTAGAACCGGTGACTGGATTGAAACCCAATCCAGGTTGGACATGGTAAAGACCGGATAGTTATGGACCAGGTTGGACATGGTAAAACCGGATAGTTATGGACCAGGCTGGACATGGTAAAGACCGGATAGTTATGGACCAGGTTGGACATGGTAAAGACCGGATAGTTATGGACCAGGTTGGACATGGTAAAGACCGGATAGTCATGGACCAGGTTGGACATGGTAAAGACCTGATAGTTATGGACCAGGTGGGACATGTTAAAGACCTGATAGTTATGGATCAGGTTGGACCAGGTTGGACATGGTGAAGACCTGATAGTTATGGACCAGGTTGGACATGGTGAAGACCTGATAGTTATGGACCAGGTTGGACCAGTTTGGACATGGTGAAGACCTGATAGTTATGGACCAGTTTGGACATGGTGAAGACCTGATAGTTATGGACCAGGTTGGACATGGTAAAGACCAGATAGTTATGGACCAGGTTGGACATGGTAAAGACCAGATACTTATGGACCAGGTTGGACATGGTAAAGACCGGATACTTATGGACCAGGTTGGACATGGTGAAGACCAGATAGTTATGGACCAGGTTGGACATGGTAAAGACCGGATACTTATGGACCAGGCTGGACATGGTAAAGACCGGATACTTATGGACCAGGCTGGACATGGTAAAGACCGGATAGTTATGGACCAGGTTGGACATGGTAAAGACCTGATAGTTATGGACCAGGTTGGACATGGTAAAGACCAGATAGTTATGGACCAGGTTGGACATGGTAAAGACCAGATAGTTATGGACCAGGTTGGACATGGTAAAGACCAGATAGTTATGGACCAGGTTGGACATGGTAAAGACCAGATAGTTATGGACCAGGTTGGACATGGTAAAGACTAGATAGTTATGGACCAGGTTGGACATGGTAAAGACCTGATAGTTATGGACCAGGTTGGACAAGGTAAAGACCAGATAGTTATGGACCAGGTTGGACATGGTAAAGACCAGATAGTTATGGACCAGGTTGGACATGGTAAAGACCGGATAGTTATGGACCAGGTGGGACATGTTAAAGACCGGATAGTTATGGACCAGGTTGGACATGGTAAAGACCGGATAGTTATGGACCAGGTTGGACATGGTAAAGACCTGATAGTTATGGACCAGGTTGGACATGGTAAAGACCTGATAGTTATGGACCATTTTGTACATGGTAAAGACCACCACTAACACACCTGATTCAGGATGACTTTAGTTCTAGCCCGGCACTAACAAACCTGATTCAGGATGACTTTAGTTCTAGCCCGGCACTAACAAACCTGATTCAGGGTGACTTTATTTCTAGCCCGGCACTAACAAACCTGATTCAACTACCTACAGACTTGTGTGGTGACCTTCTTGGTGATTCCCCAGTAGTTGCATAGTAGTGTGATGTCCTACCGCTATCGTTCCACATTTAATGTAACAGCAGGTGATGCTGTTGCTCAGTGTTCATTTAGATGAATGTTCAAGAACAGAGCACAACATTCAGAGGCCACCTGAAACACCCTGCTTTGACTTAGAACCTGCCTGTACGCATAAGGAAAGATATGTGTGTGTATGTGTGTGTGTGTGTGTGTGTGTGCGTGTGTGTGTGTGTGTGTGTGTGTGTGTGTGTGTGTGTGTGTGTGTGTGTGTGTGCGTGTGTGTGTGAGGTTGCGTGTGATTGAGTGTGTGTGTGTGTGTGTGTGTGTGTGTGTGTGTGTGTGTGTGAGGTTGCATGTGATTGAGTGTGTGTGTGTGTGTGTGCGTGTGCGTGTGTGTGCGTGTGTGTGTGTGAGGTTGCGTGTGATTGAGTGTGTGTGTGTGTGTGTGTGTGTGAGGTTGCGTGTGATTGAGTGTGCGTGTGTGTGTGTGTGTGTGAGGTTGCGTGTGATTGAGTGTGTGTACAGTACATTACAGTAAGGTAGCTGTGACGCTGTGTAGTCTCATGTGTCTGTGTTGAATCCTATTACAGAGGATTGTGGGGGATAAGATGTCTGCTCAGGACTCTGACACACTGTCGCTTTCCTCTAGAAGACAGAGAGAGAAGCGCACACACACACACCTCACACACACAGAGACAGAGAAGCACACACACCTCACACACACAGAGCGACTCACACACAACAACAAAAAACACAATTCCAAAACTCACTCAGCCTGCTGCTTTTCCAATAAGGAGCTGTCACCGTCCGCAGAAAGGTAGGAAGCATTTTTTTATCTATCTAACGAGAGAGAGAGAGAGAGAGAGTGTGTGTGTGTGAGTGATCATAGAGGGAGAGAGAGAGAGAGAGAGAGAGATGGCGAGAGAGGCTTTAAGACTAATGACAACCCCAAAAAAAGGTATCTTTATGATAATCGCTGTTAACTGCTGGTTGCTGTGTGAGTGTTGTGTAACAAACACACACTACTGAGCATGGCCACACCCACAAAACAACGATTCGTTCTATGGATACCGATAGCCAGCACTTGTCTCTTTTCTAAGCTGGTCAGGTCCGATGATGGTGCTGACTCAGGTATGCTAACTAATCCACACCTGAACTGTAGATACTGTAAATCACTCAGAGACACTTGAAGCAGCTGTCAGTGTTAAGAATGATTAGAGTGTTTATGGACGCAGGACACTAGTTAAACAAGTTCTATAATCTAAATTAATCTAGCAGGCCACATCCAGAGAGAGTGAGAGAGGGAGAGTGAGAGAGAGATAGAGAGTGAGAGAGAGAGAGAGGGAGTGAGAGAGGGAGAGAGAGATAGTGAGAGAGAGAGAGGGAGAGTGAGAGAGATAGAGGGAGAGAGAGGGAGAGTGAGAGATAGATAGAAAGGGAGAGAGGAAGATATACAGTGTCTTGTGAAAGTATTCACCCCCCTTGGCATTTTTTCTATTTTGTTGCCTTACAACCTGGAATTAAAATGGATTTTTGGGGAGTTTGTATCATTTGATTTACACAACATGCCTACCACTTTGAAGATGCAAAATATGTTTTATTGTGAAACAAACAAGAAATAAGACACAAAAAAAACAGAGAACTTGAGCATGCATAACTATTCATCCCCCACAAAGTCATTACTTTGTAGAGCCACCTTTTGCAGCAATTACATCTGCAAGTATCTTGGGGTCTGTCTCTATAATCTTGGCACATCTAGCCACTGAGATTTTTGCCCATTCTTTAAGGCAAAACTGCTCCAGCTCCTTCAAGTTGGATGGTTTCCGCTGGTGTACAGCAATCTTTAAGTCATACCACAGATTCTCAATTGGATTGAATCTGGGCTTTGACTTGGCCATTCCAAGACATTTAAATGTTTCCCCTTAAACCACTCAAGTGTTGCTTTAGCAGTATGCTTAAGGTCATTGTCCTGCTGGTATGCTTAGGGTCATTGTCCCTGTATTTGGCACCATCCATCATTCCTTCAATTCTGACCAGTTGCCTAGTCCCTGCTGATGAAAAACATTCTCACAACATGATGCTGCCACCCCCATGCTTCACTGTGGGGATGGTGTTCTCGGGGTGATGAGAGGTGTTGGGTTTGCGCCGTACATAGTATTTTCCTTGATGGCCAAAAACCTACATTTGAGTCTCATCTGACCAGAGTACCTTCTTCCATATGTTTGGGGAGTCTCCCACGTGCCTTTTGGCAAAAACCAAATGTGTTTGCTTGTTTTTTCTTTAAGCAATGGCTTTTTTCTGGCCACTCTTCCGTAAATCCCAGCTCTGTGGAGTGTACGGCTTAAACTGGTCCTATGGACAGATACTCCAATCTCCGCTGTGGAGCTTTGCAGCTCCTTCAGGGTTATCTTTGGTCTCTTTGTTGCATCTCTGATTAATGACCTCCTTGCCTGGTCCGTGAGTTTTGGTGGGCTCTCTTGGTAGGTTTGTTGTGGTGCCATATTCTTTCCATTTTTTAATAATGGATTTAATGGAGCTCTGTGGGATGTTCAAAGTTTTGGATATTTTTTTATAACCCAACCTTGATCTGTACTTCTCCACAACTTTGTCCCTGACCTGTTTGGAGAGCTCCTTGGTCTTCATAGTGCAGCTTGCTTGGTGGTGCCCCTTGCTTAGTGGTGTTGCAGACTATGGGTTCCTTTAGAACAGGTGTATATATACTGAGATCATATGACAGATCATGTGACACTTAGATTGCACACAGGTGGACTTTATTTAACTAATTATGTGACTTCTGAAGGTAACTGGTTACACCAGATCTTATTTAGGGGCTTCATATCAAAGGGACTGAATACATATGCACACACCACTTTTCTGTTTAATTTTTTTAAAACATTTTTAAATTCATTTCACTTCAGCACTTTTGAATACTTGTGTGTTAAGTCCCAAACAATTTACATTACATATTTTCATGACCAAAAGTATGAGGACACTGCTTGTCGAACATCTCATTCCAAAATCATGGGCATTAATATGGAGTTGGTCCCCCCCCCCTTTGCTGCTATAACATCCTCCATTCTACTGGGAAGAAGAAGAAGAAGAAGAAGAAGAAGAAGAAGAAGAAGAAGAAGAAGAAGAATTCCACTAGATTTTGGAACTTTGCTGTGGGGACTTGCTTCCATTCAACCACAAGATCATTAGTGAGGTCGGGCACTGATGTTGGGCGATTAGTCCTGGCTCACAGTCGACATTCCAATTCGTCCCAAAGTTGTTCGATGGGGTTGAGGACAGGGCTCTGTGCAGGCCAGTCAAGTTCTCCCACACCGATCTCAACAAACCATTTCTGTATGGACCTCGCTTTGTGCACGGGGGTATTGTCATGCTGAAAGAGGAAAGGGCCTTCCCCAAAGTTGGAAGTACAGAATTGTCTAGAATGTCTTATGCCGTAGTGTGAAGAGTTCCCTTTACTGGAACTAAGGGGCCTAGCCCGTACCATGAAAAACAGCCCCATTCCATTATTCCTATTCCTACTATGCATTGGGGCAGGTAGCGTTGTCCTGGCATCCGCCAAACCAAATTCATCCGTCTGACTGCGAGATGGTGAAGCGTGATTCATCACTCCAGAGAACGCAACTCAACTGCTCCAGAGTCCAATGGCGGCAAGCTTTACCCCACTCCAGCCGACGCTAGGCATGGCGCATGGTGATCTTAGACTCGTGTGCGGCTGCTCGGTCACGGAAACCCATTTCATGAAGCTCCCGACTAACATTTATTGTGCTGAAGTTGCTTCCAGAGGCAGCTGGCAACTCGGTAGTGAGTGTTGCAACCTAGGACTGATAGTTTTTACGCGCTACGCACTTCAGCACTCTGCGGTTCTGTTTTGTGAGCTTGTGTGGCCTACCACTTTACGGCTTAGCTGTTGTTGCTCCTAGAAGTTTCCACTTCACAATAACAGCACTTGACCGGGGCAGTTCTAGCAGAGCAGAAATATGACAAACTGACTTGTTGGAAAGGTGGCATCCCTTTACGATGCCACGTTGAAAGTCACTGAGCTCTTCAATAAGGCCATTCTATTGACAATGTTTGTCTATGGAGATTGCATGGCTGGGTGCGCGATTTTATACACCTGTCAGCAACAGGTGTGGCTGAAAGAGCCAAATCCACTAATTTGAAGGGATGTCCACATACCTTTGTATATACAGTGCATCTTAATATATATATATATATATATATATATATATATATATATATATATATATATATATATATATATATATATATATATATATACACTGTACATTGAGTGGCCGAGTGTAGTGTAGGCCATTTCAGGACGCAGAGGGTTAAACCTTAGTCAGGATCTCATCTTAACCACCAATTATGGTCTCTGAAAGGTCTAGAGAGGTCGTAGGAGCGATTAGGTCTGCGGTGGTCCGACCGCATTATGGAGATGCAGGTTTAATGATCTGTAGGAACGGTGAAGGAATACCGATGGGATACAGAAGGAGAGGAATTGAAATGGAGAGAAGGAATGACACGAAGGGAGAGGAAACGGAAAGAGGGGAAGAGAAGAAGAGAAGGAGAAAGCAAGAGAGATAGAAAGGAAATTAAAGAAGGAGAAGACAGAGAAAGAGGATAGAGAGAGGGGAGAAGACAGAAAGAGGAGAGAGAGGGGGGAGAAGACAGAAAGAGGAGAGAGAGAGAGGGGGGAGAAGAGAGAAAGAGAACAGAGAGAGGGGGAGAATAGAGAGAGAGGGGGGAGAAGACAGAAAGAGGAGAGAGAGAGGGGGGAGAATAGAGAGAACGAGGAGAGAGAGAGGGGGGAGAATAGAGAGAAAGAGGAGAGAGAGAGGGGGGAGAATAGAGAGAAAGAGGAGAGAGAGAGGGGGAGAAGACAGAAAGAGGAGAGAGAGAGGGGGGAGAAGACAGAAAGAGGAGAGAGAGAGGGGGGAGAAGACAGAAAGAGGAGAGAGAGAGGGGGAGAAGACAGAAAGAGGAGAGAGAGAGGGGGGAGAATAGAGAGAAAGAGGAGAGAGAGAGGGGGAGAAGACAGAAAGAGGAGAGAGAGAGGGGGGAGAAGACAGAAAGAGGATAGAGAGAGGGGGAGAAGACAGAAAGATGATAGAGAGAGGGGGGAGAAGACAGAAAGAGGATAGAGAGAGGGGGAGAAGACAGAAAGAGGAGAGAGAGAGGGGGGAGAAGACAGAAAGAGGAGAGAGAGAGGGGGGAGAAGACAGAAAGAGGATAGAGAGAGGGGGAGAAGACAGAAAGATGATAGAGAGAGAGGGGAGAATAGAGAGAAAGAGGAGAGAGAGAGAGGGGGGAGAAGACAGAAAGAGGAGAGAGAGAGGGGGGAGAAGACAGAAAGAGGAGAGAGAGAGGGGGGAGAAGACAGAAAGAGGAGAGAGAGAGGGGGAGAAGACAGAAAGAGGAGAGAGAGAGGGGGGAGAAGACAGAAAGAGGAGAGAGAGAGGGGGAGAAGACAGAAAGAGGAGAGAGAGAGGGGGGAGAATAGAGAGAAAGAGGAGCGAGAGAGAGGGGGGAGAAGACAGAAAGAGGAGAGAGAGAGGGGGGAGAAGACAGAAAGAGGAGAGAGATAGGGGGGAGAAGACAGAAAGAGGAGAGAGAGAGGGGGGAGAGTAATGCTGAATAAAGGGTAGGTCCAGGAAGTAGTTGTATATAGGCTGTGGGGTCGTAACCTGCTGATCTGCCTAGTGGTGAGTCCATAATGGGATTCCCGTCTCAGAGAGGAAGCTTCCGGTGACACACATCTACAGGGCAAAAAGTTTTCAGACCCCTTTGACTTTTTCCACATTTCGTGGAATAAATCGTTTTTTCCCCTTCATCAATCTACACACAATACCCCATAATGACATCACAATACCCCATAATGACATCACAATACCCCATAATGACAAAGAAAAATGTCTAAAAAAATAAAAACAGAAATACCTTATTTACATAAGTATTCAGACCCTTTTCTATGAGACTCGAAATTGAGCTCAGGTACATCCTGTTCCATTGATCATCCTTGAGATGTTTCTACAACTTGATTGGAGTCCACCTGTGGTACATTTGAATTGATTGGACATGATTTGGAAGGGCACACACCTGTCTATATAAGGTCCCACAGTTGACAGTGCATATCAGAGCAAAAACTAAGCCGTGAGGTCGAAGGAATTGTCCGTAGAGCTCCGAGACAGGCTTGTGTTGAAGGACAGATCTGGGGAAGGGTACCAAAACATTTCTGCAAATTGAAGGCCCCAAGAACACAGTTGCCTCTATCACTCTTAAATGGGAGAAGTTTGGAAGCACCAAGACTCTTCCTAGTGCTGGCCACCAGCTGGTCACTCTGACAGAGCTCTAGAGTTCATCTGTGGAGATGGGAGAACCTTCCAGAAGGACAACCATCTCTGCAGCACTCCACCAATCAGGCCTTTATGGTAAGGTGGCCAGACAGAAGCCACTCCTCAGTTAAAGGCACATGACAGGCCGCTTGGAGTTTGACAAAAGGCACCTAAAGGACTGACCATGAGAAACAAGATTCTCTGGTCTGATGAAACCAAGATTGAACTCTTTGGCCTAAATGCCAAGCGTCAAGGGACTGGGAGACTAGTCCGGATCGAGGGAAAGATGAACAGAGCAAAGTATAGAGATATCCTTGATGAAAACCTGCTCCAGAGCACTCAGGACCTCAGACTGGGGCGAAGGTTAACCTTCCAACAGTACAACGAACCTAAGCACACTGTGGACAGGAGAGAGGGGGAGGATGGGCTGTGGACAGGAGAGAGGGGGAGGATGGGCTGTGGACAGGAGAGAGGGGGGGAGGATGGGCTGTGGACAGGAGAGGGGGGGGAGGATGGGCTGTGGACAGGAGAGAGGGGGAGGATGTTCATCTCAACTTAAATGAATGTGTGTGTGTGTGTGTGTGTGTGTGTGTGTGTGTGTGTGTGTGTGTGTGTGTGTCCTCAGTCAGAGTGTGTGTGTGTGTGTGTGTGTGTGTATCCTCAGTCAGAATGTGTGTTTAACTGTGTGTGTGTGTGTGTGTCCTCAGTGAGGCCAGTGAGGATGCTGTCATGAGGAGAGGAGGGTCTCCGGTGAATGGAGGCAGTTCCTGTCCCACTGCACTCCAAGAAGTCTGTCTCCCTGCTGGTCTCTCTGTCTGGAGGGAATAAGAGCCAAGCACAGCTGGACTGCATGGGACCACAGCTAGCCTGAATGGCTCTGGTTGCAACTGGACCTGGCCTGAGTGAAGACCTCATCTAAGTTGGTCTAATTTGGAGCCAAGTTTAGGTGTAGCCCCCATGCTGGAGCTGGTCTGAGAGGGTCTTTCTGGACCTGGTTTGGATGGTCAGGATGAGACCACCTCTCCTGCTGACTGCTGCCTTACTGGCCCTATGGACCGTTGCCCTGGTGACTGGAGACTACACATACACAGATACACACCAAGACAGAGCTGATGACAGCAACACAGGTGGACACAGAGACACCCAATCAGACTCCGGTATAGACGTGCCTCCAAAAGAATTCCTTCCGGAAACACAGACAGACACATATGATCAACATCCGGACACAAACCCAGACTCACACCCAAACTCCCATCCGGACGTACACGAACACCCAGACAGCCATCGTATCAGCAGCGGTCTGATGCAGTGTGGGGAGTACAGCAACGAGGTGTTGCCCAACGGTCAGTGTCGAGTCACAGCCACGCTGCCTCAGCTCCAACACCAGCGCTGCCCAGACATGTTCCGCTGCACTGACGAAGTGTCCTACTGGCTACAGGAGAACCAGGAGAGGAAACAGCAGCTGCAGGACCTCCAGGAGACCATCTCCCAGCTACAGGAGGAACTCCGTAGTCACAGGCACCGAATCAAGGTCCTGGAGCTACAGGTCAGTCACAGTTACATGAAACACATCGAGAGTTCTGGAGCTACAGGTCAGTCACAGCTACATGAAACATATCGAGAGTTCTGGAGCTACAGGTCAGTCACAGCTACATTAAACACATCAAGAGTTCTGGAGCTACAGGTCAGTCACAGCTACATGAAACACATCAAGAGTTCTGGAGCTACAGGTCAGTCACAGCTACATTAAACACATCAAGAGTTCTGGAGCTACAGGTCAATCACAGCCACATGAAACACATCAAGAGTTCTGGAGCTACAGGTCAGTCACAGCTACATGAAACACATCAAGAGGTCTGGAGCTACAGGTCAGTCACAGCTACATTAAACACATCGAGAGTTCTGGAGCTACAGGTCAGTCACAGCTACATTAAACACATCAAGAGTTCTGGAGCTACAGGTCAGTCACAGTTAGAACTATAACTGGACTTCAACTGTAATTCTGAGTTCTAGAACTACAGGGGAGTCAGAGTTCTAGAACTACAGGGGAGTCAGCGTTCTAGAACTACAGGGAGTCAGAGTTCTAGGACTGCATACTGTAGCTCTGGAGTGCATGCAGTTCTGGATCCACAAGTTGGTCAATGTGAAGTCACACCAGGCATGAAACATAGTAGCTTGTTCATGACCATTGATTATTTGTGTACAAATGAGAATTCATGGTACTCAGGCAAGCTATCAGAAAGTAAATGTACCTCACCCGACCCCACTGTCCCTACACCACTGTCCCTACCCCACTGTCCCTACCCCACTGTCCCTACCTCACTGTCCCTACCCCACTGCCCCTACTTTCCCTACCCCACTGACCCTACCCCACTGTCCCTACCCCACTGTCCCTACCTCACTGTCCCTACCCCACTGACCCTACCTCACTGTCCCTACCACACTGTCCCTACCCCACTGTCCCTACCCCACTGACCCTACCCCACTGCCCCTACTTTCCCTACCCCACTGACCCTACCCCACTGTCCCTACCCCACTGTCCCTACCTCACTGTCCCTACCCCACTGACCCTACCTCACTGTCCCTACCACACTGTCCCTACCCCACTGTTCCTACCCCACTGACCCTACCCCACTGCCCCTACTTTCCCTACCCCACTGTCCCTACCTCACTGCCCCTACCCCACTGCCCCTACTTTCCCTACCCCACTGTCCCTGCCCCTACTTTCCCTACCCCACTGTCCCTACCCCACTGACCCTACCCCACTGACCCCACCCCACTGACCCTACCCCACTGACCCTACCCCACTGTCCCTACCCCACTGTCCCTACCCCACTGTCCCTACCCCACTGTCCCTACCTCACTGTCCCTACCTCACTGACCCTACCTCACTGTCCCTACCTCACTGTCCCTACCCCACTGTCCCTACCTCACTGTCCCTACCCCACTGTCCCTAACTCACTGTCCCTACCCCACTGACCCTATCCCTCCCCCTGCCCCGACCCCCCCCCCTTACCTTTCTTTCTCCCCATCCCCCACTTCCCTAACCATCCTGATATCTTTCGCTCTCTCCCTATTTCTCCAGGTGATAAGTCCTCCTTAACCTTCCATGCTAAAAGGATTAGAGAGCATCCTGCCCCAGTCCGACGTTCTGCCCCAGTCCCACGTGCCTCTCTACCCCTGTCAGAGTGCCCCTCCCTGGGGTTTCGCTCCTCCATACTCCCCCTGGCTGTATTTGGCAACTGGGTTTGGTGCTTACAGGAAGTACAGGCTACATACAGTACAGCAGGAAGTACAGGCTATATCAACAGCAGGAAGTATAGGCTATATCAGCAGCAGGAAGTACGGGCTATATCAGCAGCAGGAAGTACAGGCTATATCAGAAGCAGGAAGTACGGGCTACATACAGTACAGCAGGAAGTACAGGCTACATACAGTACAGCAGGAAGTACAGGCTACAGCAGCAGCAGGAAGTACAGGCTACATACAGTATGGCAGGAAGTGCAGGATACATACAGTACAGCAGGACGTACAGGCTACAGCAGCAGCAGGAAGTACAGGCTATATCAGCAGCAGGAAGTAAATGCTACATACAGTACAGCAGGAAGTACAGGCTACATACAGTACAGCAGGAAGTACAGGCTACATACAGTACAACAGGAAGTACAGGCTACATACAGTACAGCAGGAAGTACAGGCTACATACAGTACAGCATGAAGTACAGGCTACAGCAGCAGCAGGAAGCACAGGATACATACAGTATGGCAGGAAGTACAGGCTACATTCAGTATGGCAGGAAGTACAGGCTACATACAGTACAGCAGGAAGTACAGGCTACAGCAGCAGCAGGAAGTACAGGCTACATACAGTATGGCAGGAAGTGCAGGATACACACAGTACAGCAGGACGTACAGGCTACAGCAGCAGCAGGAAGTACAGGCTATATCAGCAGCAGGAAGTAAATGCTACATACAGTACAGCAGGAAGTACAGGCTACATACAGTACAGCAGGAAGTACAGGCTACATACAGTACAACAGGAAGTACAGGCTACATACAGTACAGCAGGAAGTACAGGCTACATACAGTACAGCATGAAGTACAGGCTACAGCAGCAGCAGGAAGTACAGGCTACATACAGTATGGCAGGAAGTACAGGCTACATACAGTATGGCAGGAAGTACAGGCTACATACATTACAGCAGGACGTACAGGCTACAGCAGCAGCAGGAAGTACAGGCTACAGCAGCAGCAGAAAGTACATGCTACATACAGTACAGCAGGAAGTATAGGCTACATACAGTATGGCAGGAAGTACAGGCTACATACAGTACAGCAGGAAGTACAGGCTACATACAGTACAGCAGGAAGTACAGGCTACATACAGTACAGCAGGAAGAACAGGCTACATACAGTATGGCAGGAAGTACAGGCTACATACAGTACAGCAGGAAGTACAGGCTATATCAACAGCAAGAAGTACAGGCTTTATCAGCAGCAAGAGGTACAGGCTATATCAGAAGCAGGAAGTATGGGCTATATCAGCAGCAAGAGGTACAGGCTATATCAGCAGCAGGAAGTACAGGCTAAATACAGTATGGCAGGAAGTATAGACTACCATACAGTACAGCAGGAAGTACAGGCTATATCAGCAGCAGGAAGTACGGGCTACATACAGTACAGCAGGAATTACAGGCTACATACAGTACAGCAGGAAGTACAGGCTATATCAGCAGCAGAAAGTACGGGCTATATCAGCAGCAGGAAGTACAGGCTATATCAGCAGCAGGAAGTACAGGCTACATACAGTACAGCAGGAAGTACAGGCTATATCAGCAGCAAGAGGTACAGGCTATATCAGCAGCAGGAGGTACAGGCTATATCAGCAGCAGGAAGTACAAGCTATATCAGCAGCAAGAAGTAGAGGCTATATCAGCAGCAAGAGGTACAGGCTATATCAGCAGCAGGAAGTACAGGCTAAATACCGTACAGCAGGAAGTACAGGCTATATCAGCAGCAATAGGTACAGACTATATCAGAAGCAGGAAGTATGGGCTATATCAGCAGCAAGAGGTACAGGCTATATCAGCAGCAGGAAGTACAGGCTCTATCAGAAGCAGGAAGTATGGGCTACATACAGTACAGCAGGAAGTACAGGCTTTATCAGCAACAGGAAGTACAGGCTATATAAGCAGCAGGAAGTACAGGCTACATACAGTACAGCAGGAAGTACAGGCTATATCAGCAGCAGGAAGTACAGGCTTTATCAGCAGCAGGAAGTACAGGCTATATCAGCAGCAGGAAGTACAGGCTACATACAGTACAGCAGGAAGTACAGTCTACATACAGTACAGCAGGAAGTACAGGCTACAGCAGCAGCAGGAAGTACAGACTACAAACAGTATGGCAGGAAGTACAGGCTACATACAGTACAGCAGGAAGTACAGGCTACATACAGTACAGCAGGAAGTACAGGCTACAGCAGCAGGAAGTACAGGCTACATACAGTACAGCAGGAAGTACAGGCTACATACAGTACAGCAAGAAGTACAGGCTACATATAGTATAGCAGGAAGAACAGGCTACATACAGTATGGCAGGAAGTACAGGCTATATCAACAGCAAGAAGTACAGGCTTTATCAGCAGCAAGAGGTACAGGCTATATCAGAAGCAGGAAGTACGGTCTATATCAGCAGCAAGAGGTACAGGCTATATCAGCAGCAAGAGGTACATGCTATATCAGCAGCAGGAGGTACAGGCTATATCAGCAGCAGGAAGTACAGGCTATATCAGCAGCAATAAGTACAGGCTATATCAGCAGCAGGAAGTACAGGCTACATACCGTACAGCAGGAAGTACAGGCTATATCAGCAGCAAGAGGTACAGGCTATATCAGCAGCAGGAAGTACAGGCTACATACCGTACAGCAGGAAGTACAGGCTATATCAGCAGCAAGAGGTACAGACTATATCAGCAGCAGGAAGTACAGGCTATATCAGCAGCAAGAAGTACAGGCTATATCAGCAGCAAGAGGTACAGGCTATATCAGCAGCAGGAAGTACAGGCTACATACCGTACAGCAGGAAGTACAGGCTATATCAGCAGCAAGAGGTACAGACTATATCAGAAGCAGGAAGTACGGGCTACATACAGTACAGCAGGAAGTACAGGCTATATCAGAAGCAGGAAGTACGCGCTACATACAGTACAGCAGGAAGTACAGGCTTTATCAGCAGCAGGAAGTACAGGCTATATCAGCAGCAGGAAGTACAGGCTACATACAGTACAGCAGGAAGTACAGGCTACATACAGTACAGCAGGAAGTACAGGCTACAGCAGCAGCAGGAAGTACAGGCTACAAACAGTATGGCAGGAAGTACAGGCTACATACAGTACAGCAGGACGTACAGGCTACAGCAGCAGCAGGAAGTACATGCTACATACAGTACAGCAGGAAGTACAGGCTACATACAGTACAGCAAGAAGTACAGGCTACATACAGTACAGCAGGAAGTACAGGTTACATACAGTATGGCAGGAAGTACAGGCTACATACAGTATGGCAGGAAGTACAGGCTACATACAGTACAGCAGGAAGTACAGGCTACAGCAGCAGGAAGTACAGGCTACATACAGTACAGCAGAAAGTACAGGCTACAGCAGCAGGAAGTACAGGCTACATACAGTACGGCAGGAAGTACAGGCTACATACAGTATGGCAGGAAGTACAGGCTTCATACATTAAGGCAGGACGTACAGGCTATAGCAGCAGCAGGAAGTACAGGTTACTTACAGTATGGCAGGACGTACAGGCTGCATACAGTACAGCAGGAAGTACAGGCTACATACAGTACAGCAGGAAGTACAGGCTACATACAGTACAGCAGGAAGTGCAGGCTACATACATCAGCAGTGGGAGATATAAGGTAGTGGAAAGATCTCCACACTTTTTTAGACACCCTTCCCCGAGGTGGAGCTTACTGAATCAATCCCTAGGACAAGCCACAGTTTAGTTCTTACAGGGCTGTGGGTACTAGGGCCAAAGACAATAACCTATTTCTCTCTCTCTCCTTCCTTCCCTCTCTCTCTACCTTCGCTCTCGCTCCTCTCTCTCTACCCTCTCTCTCTCCCCCTTTAGTCTCTCTCCTCTCTCTCCCTTTACCCTCTCTCTCTCTCTCTCCTTCCCTCTCTCTCCCTCCTCTTGGTCTCTCCTTCCCTTTCTCTCTCCCTCTACCTTCACTCTTTCCTCTCTCTCTCATTCTCTCTCTCTCCCTCTTCTCGGTCTCTCCTTCCCTCTCTCTCCCTCTACTCTCTCTCTTTCCTGTCTGTCATGAGATGGTCGCCTCACTTTGAGTCCTTAGGAAACTATCTAGTATTTAGTTTTTTTAATGCATTATTTCTTGCATTGTTACCCCAGTAAATCTTAAGACTTATTACATATAGCCGGGAAGAACTATTGGATATAATAGCGGCGTCAACTTACCAACATTACGACCAGTAATAAGACTTTCCTGAAGCGGATCCTCTGTTCGGACCACCACCCAGGACAATGGATCTAATCCCAGCAGCCGACCCAAAACAACGGCGCCGCAGAAGGGGCAGATGGAGCGGCCTCCTGGTCAGGCTCCGTAGACGTGAACATTGCCCACCGCTCGCGAGTATACTACACGCCAATGTCCAGTCCCTTGACAACAAGGTAGATGAAATTCGAGACAGGGTTCCCTTCCAGAGAAACATCAGAGATTGTAACATTGGTATTTTTATTTTATTTCACCTTTATTTAACCAGGTAGGCCAGTTGAGAACACCTTTATTTAACCAGGTAGGCTAGTTGAGAACACCTTTATTTAACCAGGTAAGCTAGTTGAGAACAAGTTCTCATTTGCAACTGCGACCTGGCCAAGATAAAGCAAAGCAGTGTGACACAGACAACAACACAGAGTTACACATGGAGTAAACAATAAAATAAACAAGCCAATAACACAATAAACAACTCAATGACACAGTAGAAAAAAGAAAGTCTATATACAGTGTGTGCAAAAGGCATGAGGAGGTAGGCAATAAATAGGCCATAGGAGTGAATGATTACAATTTAGCAGATTAACACTGGAGTGATAAATGAGCAGATGATGATGTGCAAGTAGAGATACTGGTGTGCAAAAGAGCAGCAAAGTAAATAAATAAAAACAGTATGGGGATGAGGTAGGTAGATGGGGGGGGGGGGGGGGGGGTATTTACAGATTGGCTATGTACAGCTGCAGTGATCGGTTAGCTGCTCAGATAGTTGATGTTTAAAGTTGGTGAGGGAAATAAAAGTCTCCAACTTCAGCGATTTTTGCAATTTGTTCCAGTCACTGGCAGCAGAGAACTGGAAGGAAAGGCAGCCAAATGAGGTGTTGGCCTCATTCATTCTCTTTTTCAAGGAAACATGTCTCTTGGGATATGTTGTCGAAATCAGTTCAGCCACCGGGCTTCTCCATGGATCGCACCGACAGAGATAAATACCTCTCTGGGAAAAGGAAGGCCGGGGGTGTGTTTCTTCATGATTAACGACTCATGGTGTAATCATAACAACATACAGGAACTCAAATCCTTCTGCACACCCGACCTAGAATTCCTCACATATTACCTTCCAAGAGAATTCTCGTCAGTTATAGTCACAGCTGTGTACATTCCCCCTCAAGCAGTTCCTTTAGATGGCCCTAAAGGAACTTCACTGGACTCTATGTAAACTGGAAACCATAAATCCTGAGGCTGCATTTATTGTAGCTGGGGATTTTTTTGTTTGGGGACATATTCAATCGCTCCCTAACCCAGTCTGCTGTCCCCACATGGTTCAAAATGGTCGCCATTGTTCCTGTACCCAAGAAGGCAAAGACAACTGAACTAAATGACTACCGCCCCGTAGCACTCACTTCTGTCATCATGAAGTGCTTTGAGAGACTAGTCAAGGATCATATCACCTCCATCCTACCTGACACCCTAGACCCACTTCAGCTTGCATACCGCCCAAATAGGTCCACAGATGATGCAATCGCCATCACACTGCCCACTGCACACTGCCCTATCCTATCTGGACTAGATAATACCTATGTAAGAATGCTGTTCATTGACAACAGCTCAGCATTCAACACCATAGTACCTTCCAAGCTCATCATCAAACTGGAAGCCCTGGACCTCAACCCCGCCCTGTGCAATTAGGTCCTGCACTTTCTGACGGGCCGCCCCCAGAAACAACATCCCCAACTCGCTGACCCTCAACACTGGGGCCCCACATTGGTACGTGCTCAGACCCCTCCTGTACTCCCTGTTCACCCACGACTGCATGGCCATGCACATCTCCAACTCAAACATCAAGTTTTCAGACGACACAACAGTAGTGGGCTTGATTACCAACAATGACAAGACAGAGGTGAGGGCTCTGGGAGAGTGGTGTCAGGGAAAACAACCTCTCACTCAACGTAAACAAAACAAAGGAGATGATCGTAGACTTCAGGAAACAGTAGCGTGAGCACCCCCTTATCCACATTGAAGGGACAGCAGTGGAGAAAGTGGAAAGTTTTAAGTTCCTCAGCGTACACATCAATGACAAACTGAAATGGTCCCCACACACAGACAGTGTGGTGAAGAAGGTGCAACAGCGCATCTTCAACCTCAGGAGGCTGAAGAAATTTGGCTTGTCACCCAGAACCCTGACTAACTTTTACAGATCCACAATCGAGAGCATCCTGTCGGGCTGTATCACAGTCTGGAACGGCAACTGCTCCGCCCACAACCGTAAGGCTCTCCAGAGGGTGGTGCGGTCTGCACAACGCATCACCGGGGACAAACTACCTGCCCTCCAGGACAACTACAGCACCCGAAATCACAGGAAGGCAAAAATATCATTAAAGACAACAACCACCCGAGCCACTGCTTGTTCACTCCGTTACCATCCAAAAGGTGCGGTCAGTACAGGTGCATCCAAGCTGAGACGGAGAGACTGAAGAACAGCGTCTATCTCAAGGCCATCAGACTGCTAACAGCCATCACTAACTCAGAGAGGCTGCTGCCTACATGGAGACCCAATCACTGGCCACTTTAACAAATGGATCACTAGTCAGTTTAAACAAAGCCACTTTAAATAATACCACATTAATATTGTTTACATATCTTACATTACTCATATCATAGGTATATACTGTATTTTATACCATCTATTGCACCTGGCCTATGCCTCTCGGCCATCGCTCATCCATATACCTGCATGTACATATTCTCATTCACCCCTTTAGATTTGTGTGTATTAGGTCGTTGTTGGGGAACTTGTTAGATATTACTGCACTGTCGGAACTAGAAGCACAAGCATTTCACTACACTTGCATTATCATCTGCTAACCATGTGACCAATGAAAAGGGATTTGATTTGATCTCTCTCTCCCACTGCTGGCTTGCCTCTAAAGCTAAGTAGGGTTGGTCCTGGAAGTAGTGTTGCAGGGCCAGTAGGGGGCACTCTTTCTCTGGTTTTCAGATCAAATCCCAATGTCCCAGGTCAGTATTGGGGACATTGCCCTGCGTAGGGTGCTGTCTTTTGGATGGGATGTTAAAATGGGTGTCCTGAATCTCTTGTGGTCATTCAAAATTCCATGGCACTTATCGTAAGAGGTTTTAACCCTGCCTTTCTTGCTAAATTCCCAACCTAGCCACCTAATCGTCCCCTAATTCCTAATTGACAACATATCACTCCTCACCTGTCCACCTGATAGCTGATATGTGGTGAGCGTTTTGACGCAAATTAGTTGCCAATTTGAGGGTATTTTCATCCATATCAGGTGAACAGTTTAGAAATTACAGCACTTTTTTGTACATTTTAGGGGAGAAAAAGTATTGAGAGGGAAGGACAGGATATGTTTCTAAACACTGCTACCATGATTATGGATAGTCCTGTATGAATCATGCATAATGATGAGTGAGAAAGTTACAGAAGCACAAATATCAGACCCCTCTAAAAATGCTAACCTCCCCTGTTATTGTAATGGTGAGAGGTTAGTATGTCTTGGGGGTATGATATGGAATGCTAACCTCCCCTGTTATTGTAATGGTGAGAGGGTTAGCATGTCTTGGGGGTATGATATGAAATGCTAACCTCCCCTGTTATTGTAATGGTGAGAGGTTAGCATGTCTTGGGGGTATGATATGAAATGCTAACCTCCCCTGTTATTGTAATGGTGAGAGGTTTAGCATGTCTTGGGGGTATGATATGAAATGCTAACCTCCCCTGTTATTGTAATGGTGAGAGGTTAGCATGTCTTGGGGGTATGATATGAAATGCTAACCTCCCCTGTTATTGTAATGGTGAGAGGGTTAGCATGTCTTGGGGGTATGATATGAAATGCTAACCTCCCCTGTTATTGTAATGGTGAGAGGTTTAGCATGTCTTGGGGGTATGATATGGAATGCTAACCTCCCCTGTTATTGTAATGGTGAGATGTTAGCATGTCTTGGGGGTATGATATAAAATGCTAACCTCCCCTGTTATTGTAATGGTGAGAGGTTAGCATGTCTTGGGGGTATGATATGAAATGCTAACCTCCCCTGTTATTGTAATGGTGAGAGGTTAGTATGTCTTGGGGGTATGATATGGAATGCTAACCTCCCCTGTTATTGTAATGGTGAGAGGTTAGCATGTCTTGGGGGTATGATATGAAATGCTAACCTCCCCTGTTATTGTAATGGTGAGAGGGTTAGCATGTCTTGGGGGTATGATATGAAATGCTAACCTCCCCTGTTATTGTAATGGTGAGAGGTTAGTATGTCTTGGGGGTATGATATGAAATGCTAACCTCCCCTGTTATTGTAATGGTGAGAGGTTAGTATGTCTTGGGGTATGATATGGAATGCTAACCTCCCCTGTTATTGTAATGGTGAGAGGTTAGCATGTCTTGGGGGTATGATATGAAATGCTAACCCCCCCTGTTATTGTAATGGTGAGAGGTTTAGCATATCTTGAGGGTATGTTATTTGTGTCTGTAACTTTCTCATTCATCATTATTCACGATTCATTCAAGATTACCCGTTACCATGGTTGCATCCACATTCATGTAGACGTGTTTAGAAACATGTTCTATCCTTATTTACAATAAAAGTGACTCCAAAATGCACAATACATTATTTAGCATTCATTTCTATTGGGCACAAAATAATCTGAAATACAACCTAAATGAGCAGCAACTGCATCCAACAAATTTGAAGAGTCGCAAGTTTGATGTAGTCATTGCGTGCTACATATACAGTACCAGTCAAAAGATTGGACACACCTGCTCATTCAAGGAGTTTTCTTTATTTGTACTATTTTCTACATTGTAGAATAATAGTGAAGACATCAAAACTATGAAATAACACCATATTTGAATCATGTAGTAACCAAGAAAAGTGTTAAACAAATCAAAATATATCAAAAAATGTTGATTCTTCAAAATAGTCACACTTTGCCTTACTGACAGCTTTGCACACTCTTGGCATTTTCTCAACCAGCTTCACCTGCAATGCTTTTCCAAAAGTCTTGAAGGAGTTCCCACATTTGCTGAGCACTTATTGGCTGCTTTTCCTTTACTCTGCTGTCCAACTCATCCCAAACAATCTCAATTGGGTTTGGTGATTGTGGTGGCCAGGTCATCTGATGCAGCACTCCATCACTCTCCTTCTTGGTCAAATAGCCCTTACACAGCCTGTAGGTGTGTTGGGTCATTTTGTCCTGTTGAAAACAAATGATAGTCCCACTAAGCGCAAACCAGACGGAATGGCGAATGGCTCCAGAATGCAGTGGTAGCCATGTTGGTTAAGTGTGCCTTGAATCCTAAATAAATCAGACAGTATCACCAGCAAAGTACCCGCACAACTCCTCCATGCTTCACGTGGGAACTAAACATCCGTTCACCTACTCTGCGTCTCACAAAGACACGGCGGTTGGAAACAAAAATCTCAAATTTACACTCATCAGACCAAAGGACATATTTCCACTGGTCTAATGTCCATTGCTTGTGTTTCTTGGCTCAAGCAAGTCTTGTCTTCTTATTGGTGTCCTTTAGTAGTGGTTTCTTTGCAGCAATTCGACCATGAAGGCCTGATTCACGCAGTCTCCTCTGAAAAGTTGATGTTGAGGTGTGTCTGTTACTTGAACTCCGTGAAGCATTGATTTGGGCTGCAATTTCTGAGGCTGGTAATGCTAATGAACTTATCCTCTGCAGCAGAGGTAACTCTGGGTCTTCCTTTCCTGTGGCGGTCCTAATGAGAGCCAGTTTCATCATAGTGCTTAATGGTTTTTGCAACTGCACTTGAAGAAACGTTCAATGTTCTTGAAATGTTCAGGATTGACTGACAATGTCTTAAAGTAATGATGGACTGTTGTCATCATAGCGGTTGATGGTTTTTGCGACTGCACTTGAAGAAGCTCTAAAAGTTCTTGACATTTTCCGGATTGACTGACCTTCATGTAATGATGGACTGTCGTTTCTCTTTGCTTATTTGAGCTGTTCTTGCCATAATATGCATTTATAGGGCTATCTCCTGTATACCACCCCTACCTTGTCACAACACAACTGATTGGCTCAAATGCATTAAGAGGCACACCTTTTCATTGAAATGCATTCCACTTCATGAAGTTTGTTGAGAGAATGCCAAGAGTGTGCAAAGCTGTCATCAAGGCAAAAGGGTGGCTACTTTGAAGAATCTCAAATATGAGGAAAAAAGACTGCTCTTGATAGTTTCACTGCACTTGATAGTATCACTGCTCTAGATAGTATCACTGCTCTGGCTAGTGTCACTGCTCTTGATAGTATCACTGCTCTTGATAGTATCACTGCTCTGACTAGTAATCACTGCTCTGGCTAGTGTCACTGCTCTTGATAGTATCACTGCTCAAACTAGTGTCACTGCTCTTGATAGTATCACTGCTCTGGCTAGTGTCACTGCTCTGGATAGTATCACTGCTCTGAATAGTACCACTGCTCTGGCTAGTACCACTGCTCTGGCTTGTATCACTGCTCTGGCTAGTGTCACTGCTCTGGCTAGTATCACTGCTCTGGCTAGTATCACTGCTCTTGATAGTATCACTGCGCGGGCTAGTGTCACTGCTCTGGCTAGTGTCACTGCTCTGGCTAGTGTCACTGCTCTGGCTAGTATCACTGCTCTGGCTAGTATCACTGCTCTTGATAGTATCACTGCTCTGGCTAGTATCACTGCTCTGGCTAGTGTCACTGCTCTTGATAGTTTCACTGCTCTGGCTAGTGTCACTGCTCTGGCTAGTATCACTGCTCTGGCTAGTATCACTGCTCTGACTAGTGTCACTGCTCTTGATAGAATCACTGCTCTGGCTAGTGTCACTGCTCTTGATTGTATCACTGCTCTGGCTAGTGTCACTGCTCTGGCTAGTGTCACTGCTCTGGCTAGTATCACTGCTCTGGCTAGTATTACTGCTCTGGCTAGTATCACTGCTCTGGCTAGTGTCACTGCTCTGGCTAGTATCACTGCTCTGGCTAGTGTCACTGCTCTGGCTAGTGTCACTGCTCTTGATAGTTTCACTGCTCTTGATAGTATCACTGCTCTGGCTAGTATCACTGCTCTGGCTAGTGTCACTGCTCTGGCTAGTGTCACTGCTCTGGCTAGTGTCACTGCTCTGGCTAGTGTCACTGCTCTGGCTAGTATCACTGCTCTGGCTAGTGTCACTGCTCTGGCTAGTATCACTGCTCTGGCTAGTATCACTGCTCTGGCTAGTGTCACTGCTCTGGCTTGTGTCACTGCTCTGGCTAGTATCACTGCTCTGGCTAGTATCACTGCTCTGGCTAGTGTCACTGCTCTGGCTAGTGTCACTGCTCTGGCTAGTGTCACTGCTCTTGATATCATCACTGCTCTGGCTAGTATCACTGCTCTTGATAGTATCACTGCTCTGGCTAGTATCACTGCTCTGGCTAGTTTCACTGCTCTTGAAAGTATCACTGCTCTGGCTAGTATCACTGCTCTTGATAGTATCACTGCTCTTGATAGTATCACTGCTCTGGCTAGTATCACTGCTCTTGATAGTATCACTGCTCTGGCTAGTATCACTGCTCTTGATAGTATCACTGCTCTGGCTAGTATCACTGCTCTTGATAGTATCACTGCTCTGGCTAGTTTCACTGCTCTTGAAAGTATCACTGCTCTGGCTAGTATCACTGCTCTTGCTAGTATCACTGCTCTGGCTAGTATCACTGCTTTTGATAGTATCACTGATCTGGCTAGTATCACTGCTCTTGATAGTATCACTGCTCTGGCTAGTATCACTGCTCTTGATAGTATCACTGCTCTGGCTAGTATCACTGCTCTTGATAGTATCACTGCTCTGGCTAGTATCACTGCTCTGGCTAGTATCACTGCTCTGGCTAGTATCACTGCTCTGGCTAGTGTCACTGCTCTGGCTAGTATCACTGCTCTGGCTAGTATCACTGCTCTGGCTAGTATCACTGCTCTGGCTAGTATCACTGCTCTGGCTAGTATCACTGCTCTGGCTAGTGTCACTGCTCTGGCTAGTGTCACTGCTCTGGCTAGTGTCACTGCTCTTGATAGTTTCACTGCTCTTGATAGTATCACTGCTCTGGCTAGTGTCACTGCTCTGGCTAGTGTCACTGCTCTTGATAGTATCACTGCTCTGGCTAGTGTCACTGCTCTGGCTAGTGTCACTGCTCTGGCTAGTGTCACTGCTCTTGATAGTTTCACTGCTCTTGATAGTATCACTGCTCTGGCTAGTGTCACTGCTCTGGCTAGTACCACTGCTCTGGCTAGTATCACTGCTCTGGCTAGTGTCACTGCTCTGGCTAGTGTCACTGCTCTGGCTAGTGTCACTGCTCTGGCTAGTATCACTGCTCTGGCTAGTGTCACTGCTCTGGCTAGTATCACTGCTCTTGATAGTATCACTGCTCTGGCTAGTATCACTGCTCTTGATAGTATCACTGCTCTGGCTAGTGTCACTGCTCTGGCTAGTGTCACTGCTCTGGCTAGTGTCACTGCTCTGGCTAGTGTCACTGCTCTGGCTAGTGTCACTGCTCTGGCTAGTATCACTGCTCTGGCTAGTATCACTGCTCTGGCTAGTATCACTGCTCTGGCTAGTATCACTGCTCTTGATAGTTTCACTGCTCTGGCTAGTTTCACTGCTCTTGAAAGTATCACTGCTCTGGCTAGTGTCACTGCTCTGGCTAGTATCACTGCTCTTGATAGTATCACTGCTCTGGCTAGTATCACTGCTCTTGATAGTATCACTGCTCTGGCTAGTATCACTGCTCTTGATAGTATCACTGCTCTGGCTAGTGTCACTGCTCTGGCTAGTGTCACTGCTCTGGCTAGTATCACTGCTCTGGCTAGTGTCACTGCTCTTGATAGTATCACTGCTCTGGCTAGTATCACTGCTCTGGCTAGTGTCACTGCTCTTGATAGTATCACTGCTCTGGCTAGTATCACTGCTCTTGATAGTATCACTGCTCTGGCTAGTGTCACTGCTCTTGATAGTATCACTGCTCTGGCTAGTGTCACTGCTCTTGATAGTATCACTGCTCTGGCTAGTATCACTGCTCTGGCTAGTATCACTGCTCTTGATAGTATCACTGCTCTGGCTAGTATCACTGCTCTTGATAGTATCACTGCTCTGGCTAGTATCACTGCTCTGGCTAGTGTCACTGCTCTGGCTAGTGTCACTGCTCTGGCTAGTATCACTGCTCTTGATAGTGTCACTGCTCTTGATAGTATCACTGCTCTGGCTAGTATCACTGCTCTTGATAGTTTCACTGCTCTGGCTAGTTTCACTGCTCTTGAAAGTATCACTGCTCTGGCTAGTATCACTGCTCTGGCTAGTGTCACTGCTCTGGCTAGTGTCACTGCTCTCGATATCATCACTGCTCTTTAATAAGCGTCACGTATCGCCCTCACGGCCTTTGTCAGAATCTCAAATATAAAATATTTAGATTTGTTTAACACTTTTTTGGCTACTACGTGATTCCATAGTTTTGATGCCTTCACAATTATTCTACAATGTAGAAAATAGTACAAATAAAGAAAAACCATGGAATGAGAAGGTTTGTCCAAACCTTTGACGGATACTGTACACATATATACAGTGCCTTGCGAAAGTATTCGGCCCCCTTGAACTTTGCGACCTTTTGCCACATTTCAGGCTTCAAACATAAAGATATAAAACTGTATTTTTTTGTGAAGAATCAACAACAAGTGGGACACAATCATGAAGTGGAACGACATTTATTGGATATTTCAAACTTTTTTAACAAATCAAAAACTGAAAAATTGGGCGTGCAAAATTATTCAGCCCCTTTACTTTCAGTGCAGCGAACTCTCTCCAGAAGTTCAGTGAGGATCTCTGAATGATCCAATGTTGACCTAAATGACTAATGATGATAAATACAATCCACCTGTGTGTAATCAAGTCTCCGTATAAATGCACCTGCACTGTGATAGTCTCAGAGGTCCGTTAAAAGCGCAGAGAGCATCATGAAGAACAAGGAACACACCAGGCAGGTCCGAGATACTGTTGTGAAGAAGTTTAAAGCCGGATTTGGATACAAAAAGATTTCCCAAGCTTTAAACATCCCAAGGAGCACTGTGCAAGCGATAATATTGAAATGGAAGGAGTATCAGACCACTGCAAATCTACCAAGACCTGGCCGTCCCTCTAAACTTTCAGCTCATACAAGGAGAAGACTGATCAGAGATGCAGCCAAGAGGCCCATGATCACTCTGGATGAACTGCAGAGATCTACAGCTGAGGTGGGAGACTCTGTCCATAGGACAACAATCAGTCGTATATTGCACAAATCTGGCCTTTATGGAAGAGTGGCAAGAAAGCCATTTCTTAAAGATATCCATAAAAAGTGTTGTTTAATGTTTGCCACAAGCCACCTGGGAGACACACCAAACATGTGGAAGAAGGTGCTCTGGTCAGATGAAACCAAAATTGAACTTTTTGGCAACAATGCAAAACGTTATGTTTGGCGTAAAAGCAACACAGCTGAACACACCATACCCACTGTCAAACATGGTGGTGGCAGCATCATGGTTTGGGCCTGCTTTTCTTCAGCAGGGACAGGGAAAATTGTTAAAATTGATGGGAAGATGGATGGAGCCAAATACAGGACCATTCTGGAAAAAAACCTGATGGCGTCTGCAAAAGACCTGAGACTGGGACGGAGATTTGTCTTCCAACAAGACAGGATGATCCAAAACAAATGATCCAAAACATAAAGCAAAATATACAATGGAATGGTTCAAAAATAAACATATCCAGGTGTTAGAATGGCCAAGTCAAAGTCCAGACCTGAATCCAATCGAGAATCTGTGGAAAGAACTGAAAACTGCTGTTCACAAACGCTCTCCATCCAACCTCACTGAGCTCGAGCTGTTTTGCAAGGAGGAATGGGAAAAAATGTCAGTCTCTCGATGTGCAAAACTGATAGAGACATACCCCAAGCGACTTACAGCTGTAATCGCAGCAAAAGGTGGCGCTACAAAGTATTAACTTAAGGGGGCTGAATAATTTTGCACGCCCAATTTTTCAGTTTTTGCTTTGTTAAAAAAGTTTGAAATATCCAATAAATGTCGTTCCATTTCATGATTTTTTCCCACTTGTTGATGATTCTTCACAAAAAAATTGAATCTTCACAAAAAAATACAGTTTTATATCTTTATGTTTGAAGCCTGAAATGTGGCAAAAGGTCGCAAAGTTCAAGGGGGCCGAATAGTTTCGCAAGGCACTGTATATATATATATATATGGGACGAAATGCTTAACTTTTTACCACTTTAATTCACATATAAGTGAATTTGTCACATAAAATAGGGGAGACTATCCACAAAAAGTGCTGTAATTTCTAAGCAGTTCTAAACAGTGAAAGTTCCCTCAAATTAAAGATGGCAGTCTGCACTTTAACCTCATAGTCATTGTATCATTTCAAATCCAAAGTTCTGGAGTACAGAGACAGAACAACCAAACATGTGTCACTGTCCCAATACTTCTGGAGCTCACTGTAAGTCCAATTAATTAATTACACCTACTCCCGCTCTCTCTCCCTCCCCCTTCTTCAACCCCACACACTGTCCCCTCTGTCTTGAATCCAACTCAGCTCTTTATGCCAATGGTAGCTTCCCCTCCCTCCCCACTCTTCCTCTGTGTTGTAAGTGATCTTAGTCAAGGCAGACACCTTTCAATCCTGGTAGTTATTAAAGACCTGCTCACTGCAGGTGGTCATATGAGACACGGTCCTAGCATGACCAAGACCAAAATCATGACGTGCACAACATTTTAAGCAACACATGACAATGTTCACAACCCTCCCTCTCCATCTCTAACCCACCTCCATCCCTCTCTACCCTCCCTCCCTCTCTACCCAACCTCCCTCTATCTTTACCCTACCTCCTTCCCTCCCTCCTCTCCCCCCACCTCCCTCCCTCTCTCTCTAACCTCCCTCCCTCTCTACCCCACAGCCCTCTCTCCCCCACCCCCCTCCCTTCCTCTCTACCCCACAGCCCTCTCTCCCTCTCTCCCCCACCACCCTCTCTCCCCTCCCTCCCTCTCTCCCTCTCTACCCCACCTCCCTCTCTCCCCTCCCTCCCTCTCTCCGTCTCTCCCCCACCTCCCTCTCTCCCTCTCTACCCCACCTCCCTCTCTCCCTCTCTACCCCACCACCCTCTCTCCCCTCCCTCCCTCTCTTCCTCTCTACCCCACCTCCCTCTCTCCCTCTCTCCCCCACCACCCTCTCTCCCCTCCCTCCCTCTCTCCCTCTCTCCCTCTCTACCCCACCACCCTCTCTCCCCCACCACCCTCTCTCCCCTCCCTCCCTCTCTCCCTCTCTCCCCTCCCTCCCTCTCTCCCTCTCTACCCCACCTCCCTCTCTCCCCTCCCTCCCTCCTTACCTCTCTCCCTGATCTATTTAAATGCTACTTTGACTCTGAGTGTTGTAGGTAAAACAATGTTGTATTTATCGTGAGATAGTTATTTTATTTACCAAGCAACAAATCATGTGTTATCCAATTTATCAAAAACCTACTGATAACTATCTCTCTGTCTCTCCCACATTCCTCTCTTCCAATCTGCCTCCCTCCACTCCTCTCTCTCCCCCTCTCTCTCTCTCTACCCCACCGCCCTCTCTCCCCTCCCTCCCTCTCTCCCTCTCTACCCCACCACCCTCTCTCCCCTCCCTCCCTCTCTCCCTCTCTACCCCACCACCCTCTCTCCCCTCCCTCCCTCTCTCCCTCTCTACCCCACCACCCTCTCTCCCCCACCTCCCTCTCTCCCTCTCTACCCCACTGCCTTCTCTCCCCTCCCTCCCTCTCTCCCTCTCTACCCCACCACCCTCTCTCCCTCCCTCCACTCCTCTCTCTCCCCCTCTCTCTCTCTCTCTTAGGGTGAGGAGAGGAACAACGTGAACGAGTCTTTAGAGGAGCGTTTCAGAGTGCTGGAGCTACAGTACGCTGAGGCTGACAGCCTGTTGCACACCCATAGTTCCATCCTGTTTGATCTGCAGACTCAGGTCCGGAACCTAACCATGACGGTGGAACGAGTTAAACGCAACCCCGGCTGCATGATCAACATCGTCAGGACCAGTCCTCTGCTCAGCGCCCAGGAGGCCCTTCACCCAGGTGCACACACACACACACACACACACACACACCAGTTGAAAGTATACACAAATACAATAATGTATTGTATTACAAGTTGTATTTATTTTGTAAATTAGAATATGCAAATGGGGCATATTTGCATATTAGGCTAATCTGTTTTTTGACACATTGCTTCAAGACGGAATGTTTTTATTATTGTGATAATACACTCAATGGTCAGAATTTTACACATCAGTTTAACAAAATATTGTAATTTTCCTGGAATTATTTAAGAAAAACACTATTCACATGTATGACGGATGCATATTTTGCATATATTTACACATAAAAGGACACAAGATATAAAACAAAAGCCTCTGTAAAAGTGTGACTATAAGCCCTAAGAACCATGTGTGTAGAATAATGGGAATACATGTCCTTTGAAGACTGAGAAACATGAATTGGCGTACCCGGAACATGTAATTTTGAGAAAATGGATTTTTCCATAAATATGACAATTTATGTCACATTAATTAAACTCTTATTCATATAGCACTTCAGAACTGACAAATAAACATCAAATATACCTTTTACCAATACATTAGCACGTTTAATACATTTGCTTCAAGCAATATAGCATATGCTTTGAATACTGGTCTGTTGGGCAAATATGCAGTTTTGGGCAAATTCTCATATCACTTTTGTATGGCTGTTGAAATGTGCAGAACATGAATTAGCTATGCCTGCCCCATGGTATGTAAGGCCCTGTTTGAGTTGTTGCTGGTGACACTTTACTTTGTTGACTGTACCATGGGACCTGGGCCTACGCTTGGTAAACTCCAATGAAGCAGCTCTCACAACTCCTCTCTGATGGCTCCAGTGTCACCAAAGTGCTTTCAAGCCACCATTTGTTCATCACATTTGTTGTAGCTGTGGCTCCTTCATTGAACGTGTTTACTGCCATACTGGCTGCTCCGTCAATGCGGCATTTGCCCACGAAGACAGTTTTGGGGCATCGCAACCATATTGCCGATTTTGTAAATTTTATGAAAGTATAGAAGTTATAGTTGCAAAATATCCCAAAATCTGAAAATTGTCAATGGAAGGAAAATCCCGATCTGTTAAACAGCTTCTTAAGGCTAGGCGTCCTGCTAGCGGGACAACTTCAGTTGAAACTGGAGGGCGCGCAATTCAAATAAATAATCATAAATATTATGGATATTAAACATTTAGGAACATACATCGGTTATATCGGTTGAAAGCTTAAATTCTTGTTAATCTAACTGCACTGTCTGATTTCCAGTAGCCATTACAGTGAAAACATGCCATGAGATCGTTTGAGGACGGCGCCCCACATCAAAATATTTTTCACAAATAGCGATTCAATATTCACCTACTTTTTGAAAATCTTCCTCTGATTTGTCATCCAAATGGTCCCAGCTATAACATGTAGTGTTATTTTGTTAGATAAACTCCTTATTTTAATACCAAAAAGTCAGTTTAGTTGGCGCCATCAATTTAAGTAATTCACTCGTTCAACTTGCAGAGAAAGGAATCCGAAAATCTACCCTAAACTTTGTTTCAACAAGTCAAAATAAATTTCTATTTACTCCTCAGATACTCTAAAATATAATCAAACTATACTATTTCTTACGGATAGAAGCATATTCAATAGGAAACTGATTTTAGCAGGTGCGTCCTGTCTTCATATTCCAAGACTGTGTCCTTGTTCTAAAACGGATATTTCTTATTCGTTTTGGGAGTTACAAGCCTGAAACCTTGACCATAGACTACTGACACCCTGTGGAAGCCATAGGAATTGCATCCTGGGAGCTAGTTTCCAGTATGCCCTTTTACTTGCCATTGAAAGAGCATGGTCTCTCTACCCCCCAAAAAAAATAATTTTGGTTGTTTTTCCTTTGGATTTTCTCCTACCATATTTATTATGTTATATTCTCCTACATTATTTTAACATTTCCACAATTTCAAAGTGTTTTCCTTCCAATGGTACCAATATGCAAATATATGTTATAATTATGTTAATTATATGCAAATCCTGGCTTCAGGGCCTGAGCAACAGGCAGTTTACTTTGGGCCCGTCATTCAGGCGGGAATTCATTAAAAAAAAGGGCCTAGCCCTAAGAAGTTAAAAACCAGGTGTGTCTATTAGCAGATTAAATATTAAACCAGGTTAATCTGTAATCTGTTTTAAAGAAAACACTCACAGCTGGTCTTTTTTCTTACCTATTCTTCCTCAATGCTGCTGCTGGAAACACACATAATCATTGCAGTAGTGCTTTATTTTCTAAATTCAAAATGTATTCATTAACTCTGTGTGTGTGTGTGTGTGTGTGTGTGTGTGTGTGTGTGTGTGTGTGTGTGTGTGTGTGTGTGTGTGTGTGTGTGTGTGTGTGTCTTCCAGAGGTGCAGCATGTGAGAAACTGTCCAATAGACTGTGCATCACTGTACTATAACGGGGTGTATCGGTCAGGTGTCTACACGGTGGTTCCCTCTCTGAGCTCCCATCCTGTAGAAGTCTACTGTGACATGGACACAGAGGGTAAGACTCACACACACACATTTGATAATAGGGTTACAAAATTCTGTGAACTTCCCCCAGAATTCCTTGGGTTTTCCTGAAAACCTGGTTGGACGATTCCTGGAATTACGAGGGGATAAGCAGGAAATCCTCCAGCCTGGATTTTTTTGGAAAAACAGGGAATTCTGGGAAAGTTCACAGAATTTTGTAACCCTATTATTAAATATGTAAAGCATTCTTAGTACAACATCCGTGACCTTTTCAAAGGGCTAGACCTCTTGGTGTAATGGCTAACGTTGGCCTGACAAACAAGATGTCTCCTGTCTCCTGTGTCAGGTGGTGGTTGGACGGTGTTCCAGCGTCGTCAGGATGGGAAGGTGAACTTCAATAGAGGCTGGCAAGACTATAAGGAGGGATTTGGAGAGCTCAGGTATTTCATATGAATTGATTCATTGGCAAGTTAATTAGATTAATCTAATTAGTTAATTCACAGTTAACGAGTTTGTTTGGTAATTACTGATTGGCCAGCCAGTTATGAATTCTACTCACTAGTGTTCCAAGGTCTGAATCAGTGTCTGATTTTAGAGGAAAAGAATGGAAACCGGATGTTATATTTTTGTTAGTTTGACTGTTAGTTTGTTATTTTTTTTTATGTATGGGTGGACCTCCGTACCTCAGTTGGTAGAGTATGGCGCTTGCAACACCAGAATAGTGGGTTTGACTCCTGGGTCCACCCATATGTAAAATATATGCAAGCATTAGTGTAAGTCACTTTGGATAAAAGCTAAATAGCATATATTGTTTGTAAAGTATTTTGCAAAAAATTGTGTGAAATGTAGTTTGAATGAAGTTTGTTGTGGTTTAGTTGTGAGATCCGAGTATGAGACTGACTTCCCTGTAGTTCTAGTTCTCCGACTCTATAATAGAACTCTGACTCCCCTGTAATAGAACTCTGACTCCCCTGTAATAGAACTCAGACTCCCCTGCAATAGAACTCAGACTCCCCTGCAACAGAACTCAGACTCCCCTGCAATAGAACTCAGACTCCCCTGCAATAGAACTCAGACTCCCCTGCAACAGAACTCAGACTCCCCTAAAATAGAACTCAGACTCCCCTGCAACAGAACTCAGACTCCCCTGCAATAGAACTCCGACTCCCCTGTAATAGAACTCTGACTCCTCTGTAGGTCTGAGTACTGGCTCGGGAACGAACACATTCACCACCTGTCCACCCAGGGAGACTACAGCCTCAGGATAGACCTGGAGGACTGGACACATCACCACAAACATGCCTTCTACCAGAGTTTCAGGTATAGTAAAACACACACACGTTATCCTACCTGCCTGCATGTGTGAGCGTGTTAACTCTCCTGTGTGTGTGTGTGTAGTATTGAAGATGAGGAGAATCACTACCGGCTGCATGTGTCAGGCTACAGTGGGACAGTAGAGGACTCGTTCAGCTGGTACCATGATAAACAGGACTTCAGTACTCCAGACACGGGGGATATCTGCGCTGAGATCTCACACGCTGGCTGGTGGTACCACCAGTGTTTCTATGCCAACCTCAATGGAGTCTACTACAAGGTAGCGCACACACACACAAGGAAAATATTCAGGCCGCTTTACTTTTTACACATTTTGTTACATTTTATTTATTTATTTCACCTTTATTTAACCAGGTAGGCTAGTTGAGAACACCTTTATTTAACCAGGTAGGCTAGTTGAGAACACCTTTATTTAACCAGGTAGGCAAGTTGAGAACACCTTTATTTAACCAGGTAGGCTAGTTGAGAACACCTTTATTTAACCAGGTAGGCTAGTTGAGAACACCTTTATTTAACCAGGTAGGCTAGTTGAGAACACCTTTATTTAACCAGGTAGGCTAGTTGAGAACACCTTTATTTAACCAGGTAGGCTAGTTGAGAACACCTTTATTTAACCAGGCAGGCTAGTTGAGAACACCTTTATTTAACCAGGTAGGCTAGTTGAGAACACCTTTATTTAACCAGGTAGGCTAGTTGAGAACACCTTTATTTAACCAGGTAGGCTAGTTGAGAACACCTTTATTTAACCAGGTAGGCTAGTTGAGAACACCTTTATTTAACCAGGTAGGCTAGTTGAGAACACCTTTATTTAACCAGGTAGGCTAGTTGAGAACACCTTTATTTAACCAGGTAGGCTAGTTGAGAACAAGTTCTCATTTGCAACTGCGACCTGGCCAAGATAAAGTGTAGCAATTCGACACATACAACAACACAGAGTTACACATGGAATAAACAAAACTTACAGTCAATAAAACAGTAGAACAAAAGAAAACAAAAAGTCTATATACAGTGAGTGAAAATGGGGTAAGTTAAGGAAATAAATAGGCCATGGTGGCGAAGTAATTACGATATAGCAATTAAACACCGGAACGGTAGATTGGCAGAAGATGAATGTGCAGGTAGAGATAGACTGGGGTGAGGTAGAGGTAGACTGGGGTGCAAAGCAGCAAGATAAATAAATAAATACAGTATGGGGATGAGGTAGGTAGATAGATGGGCTGTTTACATGGGCTATGAACAGGTGCAGTGATCTGTGAGCTGCTCTGACAGCTGGTTCTTAAAGCTAGTGAGGGAGATATGGGTCTCCAGCTTCAATGATTTTTGCAGTTCATTCCAGTCAATGGCAGCAGAGAACTGGAAGGAAAGACGACCAAAGGAGGAATTGGCTTTGGGGGTGACCAGTGAGATATACCTACTGGAGCGTGACAGACATTGAGAGTAAAAACAAAACAATCTAAACACAATACCCCATAATGACAAAGCAAACTGTTTTATTTTTTTATTTTTGCAAATATATTAAAAACTGAAATCACATTTACATAAGTATTCAGACCCTTTACTCAGTACTTTGTTGAAGCACCTTTGGCAGCAATTACAGACTCGATTCTTCTGCGGTATGACGCTACAAGCTTGGCACAACTTTATTTGGGGAGTTTCTCCCATTAGTCTATGCTGATCCTCTCAAGCTCTGTCAGGTTATTTTTAGGTCTCTCCAGAGATGTTTGATTGGGTTCATGTCCGGGCTCTGGCTCGGCTACTCAAGGACATACAGAGACTTGTCGGGAAGCCACTCCTGTGTTGTCTTGGCTGTGTGCTTACGGGGTGGCAGGTAGCCTAGCGGTTAGAGGCAGGTAGCCTAGCGGTTAGAGGCAGGTAGCCTAGCGGTTAGAGGCAGGTAGCCTAGCGGTTGAGGCAGGTAGCCTAGCGGTTAGAGGCAGATAGCCTAGCGGTTAGAGGCAGGTAGCCTAGCGGTTAGAGGCAGGTAGCCTCGTGGTTAGTGTTGGACTAGTAACTGGAAGGTTGCAAGATCGAATCCCAGAGCTGAAAAGGTCCAAATCTGTCATTCTGCCCCTGAACAAGGCATTAACCCACTAGGCCATCATTAAAAATAAGAATTTGTTCTTAAAACCTTTTTGGGATAGGGGGCAGCATTTTCACTTTTGGATGAATAGCGTGCCCAGAGTGAACTGCCTCCTACTCTGTCCCAGATGCTAATATATGCATATTATGATTAGTATTGGATATAAAACACTCTGAAGTTTCTAAAACTGTTTGAATGATGTCTGTGAGTATAACAGAACTCATATGGCAGGCGGAAACCTGAGAAAAACCCAACCAGGAAGTGGGACATCTGAGGTTTGTAGTTTTTCAAAGCTTGGCCTACCGAATACACATTGATTCATCACATTGTTGATTCCAAAATGGCGGATATTCCTCTGGCTGTTTTGGGTTCTGAAAGCCGTTCTCAGATTATGCTTTTTCCGTAAAGTTTTTTAAAAATCTGACACAGCGGTTGCATTAAGGAGAAGTCTATCTTTAATTCTGTGAATAACACTTGTATCTTTTATCAATGTTTATTATGAGTATTTCTGCAATATCACCTGATGTTTTGGAATCAAAACATTACTGCACGTAAGGCGCCAATGTAAAATGAGATTTTTGGATATAAATATGCACATTATCGAACAAAACATACATGTATTGTGTAACATGATGTCCTATGAGTGTCATCTGATGAAGATCATCAAAGGTTAGTGATTAATCTTACCTATATTTCTGCTTTTTGTGACTACTATCTTTGGCTGGAAAAATGGCTGTGTTTTTTCGACTTGGCTATGACCTAACATAATCATATGTTGTGCTTTAGCTGTAAAGCATTTTTTAAATTGGACACAATGGGTAGATTAACAAGATGTTTATCTTTCATTTGCTGTATTGGACTTGTTAATGTGTGAAAGTTACATATTTCTAAAAAAAAATCTTTAATTTCGCACGCTGCCTTTTCAGCGGAATGTTGTCGAGGGGTTCCGCTAGAAAGGTTAACTGACTTGCCCAGTTAAATAAAAAATAAAAAAGTTAGGATCATTCTCCTGCTGGAAGGTGAACCTTCGCCCCAGTCTGAGGTCCTGAGCGCTCTGGAGCAGGATTTCATCAAGGATCTCTCTGTACTTTGCTCCATTCATATTTCCCTCGACCCTGACTATTCTTCCAGTCCCTGCCGCTGATAAACATCTCCACAGCATGATGCTGCCACTACCATGCTTCACCATAGGGATGGTGCCAGATTTCCTCCAGAATTCAGGCCAAAGAGTTTAATTTTAGTTTCATCAGACCAGAGAATCTAGTTTCTCATAGTCTGAGAGTCCTTTAGGTGCCTTTTGGCAAACTCCAAGCGTGCTGTCATGTGCCTTTTACTGAGGAGTGGCGTCCGTCTGGACACTTTATGGGCTCCCGAGTAGTGCAGCGGTCTAAGGCACTGCATCTCAGTGCTAGAGGCGTCACTACAGATCCTGGTTCGATTCCAGGCTGTACCACAACTGGCCATGATTGGGAGTCTCATAGGCCGGTGCACAACTGGCCCAGCGTCGTTAGGGTATAATTTTTTTTTTTTAAAGAACAAATTCTTATTTAAATTTAACTGACTTGCTTAGTTAAATAAGGTTCAATCAAATAAATAAAAATTGGTGGAGTGCTGCAGAGATGGTTGTCCTTCTGGAAGGTTCTTCCATCTCCACAGAGGAACTCTGGAGCTCTGTCAGAGTGACCAAGGCCCATCTCCCCCGACTGCTCAGTTTAGCTGGGCGGCCAGCTCTAGGAAGAGTGTTGGTTGTTCCAAACTTCTTCTGTTTAAGAATGATGGAGGCCACTGTGTTCTTGGGGTCCTTCAATACTGCATAAATGTTTTGGTACCCTTCCCCCAGATATGTGCCGCGACACTACCCTGTCGTCTCGGAGCTCTACGAACAATTCCTTCGTCCTCATGGCTTGGTTTTTGCTCTGACAGGCCCTATCAACTGTGGGACCTTATATAGACAGGTGTGCATTTCCAAATAATGTCCAATCAATTGAATTTACCACAGGTGGACTCCAATCAAGTTGTAGAAACATCTCAAGGATGGTCAACCAAAACGGGATGAAATTGAGTCTCATAGCAAATACTGATGTAATACTTATGTAAATGTGATATTTCCAAAATTGTTTTTATTTTTATACATTTGAAATAAAATAAAACATGTAAACTGTTTTGCGTTGTCATTATGGGGTATTGTGATGTCATTATGGGGTATTGTGATGTCATTATGGGGTATTGTGATGTCATTATGGGGTATTGTGTGTAATTTTAGAATAAGGCTGTAACGTAACAAAATGTAGAAAAAGTCAGTGTCTGAATACTCTCTGAATGCACTGTACACAAAAATTGCAGCCAAAACAAAAATAAGGTTATTTGCATAAGATGCGGTAGTCTATTCATTTGTTTGTGTGTGTGTGGTTTTTTTTCTCCCCAGGGTGGACGGTACTCCTCTAAAGCCAAGACTCTGCTGGGTCCTGATGGTGTAGTATGGTACAGCTGGAAAGATTCAGACTACTACTCTCTCAGGAAGACCTCTATGATGATACGACCTAGAACCTTCAGACCGCGCCTGTCACCGTGACGACAGCCCGTCGGGACCGTGGGAGACCTGCTGAGGTCGCTTCTGACGTCACCTTGGGATGGGACGTAGGACTGGAGAAGACACGAGGAGAACGCTGCAATGGGATTGTGTCCAACTGTTCATGGAGTCTAAGAGAGAGTGTATGTGCTTTCTTTCTACTTTTGAAATACTGTTCACAGGAGCCCTCAGACAAACTGTCCTGCTCTCCCACTGGAGGGACTTACACAAACTGTCCTGCTCTCCCACTGGAGGGACTTACACAAACTGTCCTGCTCTCCCACTGGAGGGACTTACACAAACTGTCCTGCTCTTCCACTGGAGGGACTTACACAAACTGTCACTCTCTCCCACTGGAGGGACTTACACAAACTGTCCTGCTCTTTCACTGGAGGGACTTACACAAACTGTCCTGCTCTTCCACTGGAGGGACTTACACAAACTGTCCTGCTCTCCCACTGGAGGGACTTACACAAACTGTCACTCTCTCCCACTGGAGGGACTTACACAAACTGTCCTGCTCTCCCACTGGAGGGACTTACACAAACTGTCACTCTCTCCCACTGGAGGGACTTACACAAACTGTCCTGCTCTTCCACTGGAGGGACTTACACAAACTGTCCTGCTCTTCCACTGGAGGGACTTACACAAACTGTCCTGCTCTTCCACTGGAGGGACTTACACAAACTGTCCTGCTCTTCCACTGGAGGGACTTACACAAACTGTCCTGCTCTTCCACTGGAGGGACTTACACAAACTGTCCTGCTCTCCCACTGGAGGGACTTACACAAACTGTCCTCCTCTCCCACTGGAGGGACTTACACAAACTGTCCTCCTCTCCCACTGGAGGGACTTACACAAACTGTCCTGCTCTTCCACTGGAGGGACTTACACAAACTGTCCTCCTCTTCCACTGGAGGGACTTACACAAACTGTCCTGCTCTTCCACTGGAGGGACTTACACAAACTGTCCTGCTCTCCCACTGGAGGGACTTACACAAACTGTCCTCCTCTCCCACTGGAGGGACTTACACAAACTGTCCTGCTCTTCCACTGGAGGGACTTACACAAACTGTCATTCTCTCCCACTGGAGGGACTTACACAAACTGTCATTCTCTCCCACTGGAGGGACTTACACAAACTGTCCTGCTCTTCCACTGGAGGGACTTACACAAACTGTCACTCTCTCCCACGGGAGGGACTTACACAAACTGTCCTCCTCTCCCACTGGAGGGACTTACACAAACTGTCCTCCACTCCCACTGGAGGGACTTACACAAACGGTCCTCCTCTCCCACTGGAGGGACTTACACAAACTGTCCTCCTCTCCCACTGGAGGGACTTACACAAACTGTCCTCCTCTCCCACTGGAGGGACTTGCACAAACTGTCCTGCTCTTCCACTGGAGGGACTTACACAAACTGTCATTCTCTCCCACTGGAGGGACTTACACAAACTGTCCTGCTCTTCCACTGGAGGGACTTACACAAACTGTTCTGCTCTTCCACTGGAGGGACTTACACAAACTGTCCTCCTCTCCCACTGGAGAGACTTACACAAACTGTCCTGCTCTTCCACTGGAGGGACTTACACAAACTGTCACTCTCTCCCACTGGAGGGACTTACACAAACTGTCCTCCTCTCCCACTGGAGGGACTTACACAAACTGTCACTCTCTCCCACTGGAGGGACTTACACAAACTGTCCTGCTCTTCCACTGGAGGGACTTACACAAACTGTCACTCTCTCCCACTGGAGGGACTTACACAAACTGTCATTCTCTCCCACTGGAGGGACTTACACAAACTGTCATTCTCTCCCACGGGAGGGACTTACACAAACTGTCATTCTCTCCCACTGGAGGGACTTACACAAACTGTCCTCCTCTCCCACTGGAGGGACTTACACAAACTGTCATTCTCTCCCACTGGAGGGACTTACACAAACTGTCATTCTCTCCCACGGGAGGGACTTACACAAACTGTCATTCTCTCCCACGGGAGGGACTTACACAAACTGTCATTCTCTCCCACGGGAGGGACTTACACAAACTGTCATTCTCTCCCACGGGAGGGACTTACACAAACTGTCATTCTTTCCCACGGGAGGGACTTACACAAACTGTCATTCTCTCCCACGGGAGGGACTTACACAAACTGTCCTGCTCTTCCACTGGAGGGACTTACACAAACTGTCATTCTCTCCCACGGGAGGGACTTACACAAACTGTCATTCTCTCCCACGGGAGGGACTTACACAAACTGTCATTCTCTCCCACGGGAGGGACTTACACAAACTGTCCTCCTCTCCCACTGGTTGGACTTACACAAACTGTCATTCTCTCCCACTGGAGGGACTTACACAAACTGTCCTCCTCTCCCACTGGAGGGACTTACACAAACTGTCCTCCTCTCCCACTAGAGGGACTTACACAAACTGTCCTCCTCTCCCACTGGAGGGACTTACACAAACTGTCATTCTCTCCCACTGGAGGGACTTACACAAACTGTCCTCCACTCCTACTGGAGGGACTTACACAAACTGTCATTCTCTCCCACTGGAGGGACTTACACAAACTGTCATTCTCTCCCACGGGAGGGACTTACACAAACTGTCATTCTCTCCCACTGGAGGGACTTACACAAACTGTCCTCCTCTCCCACTGGAGGGACTTACACAAACTGTCATTCTCTCCACTGGAGGGACTTACACAAACTGTCCTCCTCTCCCACTGGAGGGACTTACACAAACTGTCATTCTCTCCCACTGGAGGGACTTACACAAACTGTCATTCTCTCCCACGGGAGGGACTTACACAAACTGTCATTCTCTCCCACGGGAGGGACTTACACAAACTGTCCTCCTCTCCCACTAGAGGGACTTACACAAACTGTCATTCTCTCCCACTGGAGGGACTTACACAAACTGTCCTCCTCTCCCACTAGAGGGACTTACACAAACTGTCCTCCTCTCCCACTGGAGGGACTTACACAAACTGTCATTCTCTCCCACTGGAGGGACTTACACAAACTGTCCTCCTCTCCCACTAGAGGGACTTACACAAACTGTCCTCCTCTCCCACTGGAGGGACTTACACAAACTGTCCTCCTCTCCTACTAGAGGGACTTACACAAACTGTCCTCCTCTCCCACTGGAGGGACTTACACAAACTGTCATTCTCTCCCACTAGAGGGACTTACACAAACTGTCCTCCTCTCCCACTGACTTGCAACACTGTAAGTACATACGTACTGTACATTCTGCCCTGATATTCCTCTGTCTATTATGTGAATACTTCCGTACATCTGTGAATGTCCGTTTCTGTCAACTGTCTTGTTACTGATTCATTCGCTATGAGATCTACAGTCATGTGATAAAGTAAGTCCACCCTCATATTTGGAGCTAAATTCACACCACATTCATTGATAAAGGTAACCCAATTGAACAAATAACCCCCCCCCAAAAAAATGTACTACATAAATGTTATGTAATTAAAATAAATTATATTTTCTTATGTGGAAAAAGTTAGTACACTCCTTCCTTTACCATCACATAACGTGTCTCAAATTGGAATCAGGTGACAAAGATTAGAACACCATTAGAGAACCTTGGGAGGGTCCAGCCTTCCATAAAGATTAGAACACCATTAGAGAGAACCTTGGGAGGGTCCAGCCTTCCATAAAGATTAGAACACCATTAGAGAGAACCTTGGGAGGGTCCAGCCTTCCATAAAGATTAGAACACCATTAGAGAACCTTGGGAGGGTCCAGCCTTCCATAAAGATTAGAACACCATTAGAGAGAACCTTGGGAGGGTCCAGCCTTCCATAAAGATTAGAACACCATTAGAGAGAACCTTGGGAGGGTCCAGCCTTCCATAAAGATTAGAACACCATTAGAGAGAACCTTGGGAGGGTCCAGCCTTCCATAAAGATTAGAACACCATTAGATAACCTTGGGAGGGTCCAGCCTTCCATAAAGATTAGAACACCATTAGAGAACCTTGGGAGGGTCCAGCCTTCCATAAAGATTAGAACACCATTAGAGAGAACCTTGGGAGGGTCCAGCCTTCCATAAAGATTAGAACACCATTAGAGAGAACCTTGGGAGGGTCCAGCCTTCCATAAAGATTAGAACACCATTAGAGAACCTTGGGAGGGTCCAGCCTTCCATAAAGATTAGAACACCATTAGAGAGAACCTTGGGAGGGTCCAGCCTTCCATAAAGATTAGAACACCATTAGAGAGAACCTTGGGAGGGTCCAGCCTTCCATAAAGATTAGAACACCATTAGAGAGAACCTTGGGAGGGTCCAGCCTTCCATAAAGATTAGAACACCATTAGATAACCTTGGGAGGGTCCAGCCTTCCATAAAGATTAGAACACCATTAGAGAACCTTGGGAGGGTCCAGCCTTCCATAAAGATTAGAACACCATTAGAGAGAACCTTGGGAGGGTCCAGCCTTCCATAAAGATTAGAACACCATTAGAGAGAACCTTGGGAGGGTCCAGCCTTCCATAAAGATTAGAACACCATTAGAGAGAACCTTGGGAGGGTCCAGCCTTCCATAAAGATTAGAACACCATTAGAGAACCTTGGGAGGGTCCAGCCTTCCATAAAGATTAGAACATCATTAGAGAACCTTGGGAGGGTCCAGCCTTCCATAAAGATTAGAACACCATTAGAGAACCTTGGGAGGGTCCAGCCTTCCATAAAGATTAGAACACCATTAGAGAACCTTGGGAGGGTCCAGCCTTCCATAAATATTATAACACCATTAGAGAACCTTGGGAGGGTCCAGCCTTCCATAAAGATTAGAACACCATTAGAGAGAACCTTGGGAGGGTCCGGCCTTCCATAAAGATTAGAACACCATTAGAGAAACCTTGGGAGGGTCCAGCCTTCCATAAAGATTAGAAACTTGGTCTAGTTGGGTCTTAACTATCTGGGTGTTTGGTAAACACATCATGCCAAGATCAAAAGACCTACCCGAGGCTCTCAGAATAAAATATTATTGGTGCCCATGAGTCTGGGATGGAGTTACAAATCCATTTCCAAGCAATTCGAAGTACATCGTTCCACTGTCCGACAGATCATCTACAAATTGAGAAAATTCCAGACCACTGACAATCTACCTAGGATGGGTCGTCCCACCAAATTCAGCCTAAGAGCTGACCGAAAGATTCTCTCTAAGATCCCTTGGGTAACATCAAGGGATCTACATGTCTCTTTTCACAAACAATGTCGAAGTGCATGAGTCAACTGTCCGAAAGAGACAAGCACAAACTTGGTCAGGAAGAAAGAAGACTCTGCTCTCCAAAAATGATATCAAGACATGACTAACGTTTGCCAGACAACACCTGGCTAAAGACCAAGACTACTGGAACAATTTGCTCTGGACAGATGAGTCAAAGGTGTAGTTGTTTTGCCGCAATACCAGGCGCAATGTTTGGCGAAAAACAAAACACTGCCTTCGAACTGAAGAACCTCATAACAACCATAAAGCATGGAGGCGGTAGAATTATAGTTTGGGGCTACTTGGCTGCCTCGGGGCCTGGCCAGCTTGCCATCTTTAAATCAACAATGAATTATATATTGTACCAGAGAATTCTTGAGGAGAATGTGAGGCCTTTTGTCAAAAAGCTTAAGCTGAACCGAACATCGATCTTGCAACAGGACAATGATCCAAAAACACACAAGCAAAGATACAACAGAATTACTCAAAAATAAGAAACAGAGGGTTATGCAATGGCAGAGTTAAAGCCCACATTTCAATCCTGTCAAAGCTGTGGGGGGGACTTGAATCCTGGCTATGCTGTGGGGGGGACTTGAATCCTGGCTATGCTGTGGGGGGGACTTGAATCCTGGCTATGCTGTGGGGATGGGACTTGAATCCTGGCTACGCTGTGGGGGGGGTCCTTGAATCCTGGCTATGCTGTGGGGGGTGACTTGAAACCTGGCTATGCTGTGTGGGGGGGGGGTGACTTGAATCCTGGCTATGCTGTGGGGGGGGACTTGAATCCTGGCTATGCTGTGGGGGGGGACTTGAATCCTGGCTATGCTGTGGGGGGGGGGGGGACTTGAATCCTGGCTATGCTGTGGAGGGTGACATGAATCCTGGCTATGCTGTGGGGGGGGGGTGACTTGAATCCTGGCTATGCTGTGGGGGGGGTCTTGAATCCTGGCTATGCTGTGGGGGGGGCTTGAATCCTGGCTATGCTGTGGGTGGTGACTTGAATCCTGGCTATGCTGTGGAGGGGGGGACTTTAATCCTGGCTATGCTGTGGGGGCGGGGGGGTGACTTGAATCCTGGCTATGCTGTGGGGGGGGGGGTGACTTGAATCCTTGCTATGCTGTGGAGGGTGACATGAATCCTGGCCATGCTGTGGGGGGGACTTGAATCCTGGCTATGCTGTGGGGATGGGACTTGAATCCTGGCTATGCTGTGGGGGGGGGGGGGGGGGGGGGGGTGACTTGAATCCTGGCTATAATGTGGGGGGGGGGTGACTTGAATCCTGGCTATGCTGTGGGGGGGGGACTTGAATCCTGGCTATGCTGTGGGGGGGGGGACTTGAATCCTGGCTATGCCATGGGGGGTGACTTGAATCCTGGCTATGCTGTGTGTGGGGGTGGGGGACTTGAATCCTGGCTATGCTGTGGGGAGGGGGGGGGGGGTGACTTGAATCCTGGCTATGCTGTGGAGGGGGGACTTGAATCCTGGCTATGCTGTGGGGGGGGGGGGGTGACTTGAATCCTGGCTATGCTGTGGAGGGTGACATGAATCCTGGCTATGCTGTGGGGATATGGGACTCTAATCCTGGCTATGCTGTGGGGGGGGGGGGGGGGGGGTGACTTGAATCCTGGCTATGCTGTGGGGGGGGGGGGGGGGGGACTTGAATCCCGGCTATGCTGTGGGGGGTGAATTGAATCCTGGCTATGCTGTGGAGGGGCGGGGGCTTGAATCCTGGCTATGCTGTGGGGGGGACTTGAATCCTGGCTATGCTGTGGAGGGGGGAGAGGGACTTGAATCCTGGCTATGCTGTGGGGGGGGGGGTGACTTGAATCCTGGCTATGCTTTGGGGGGGGGGGGGTGACTTGAATCCTGGCTATGCTGTGGGGGGGGGGGGGGCTTGAATCCTGGCTATGCTGTGGGGGGGACTTGAATCCTGGCTATGCTGTGGAGGGGGGAGAGGGACTTGAATCCTGGCTATGCTGTGGAGGGTGACATGAATCCTGGCTATGCTGTGGGGGGGGGGGGTGACTTGAATCCTGGCTATGCTGTGGGGGGGGTCTTGAATCCTGGCTATGCTGTGGGGGGGGCTTGAATCCTGGCTATGCTGTGGGTGGTGACTTGAATCCTGGCTATGCTGTGGAGGGGGGGACTTTAATCCTGGCTATGCTGTGGGGGCGGGGGGGTGACTTGAATCCTGGCTATGCTGTGGGGGGGGGGGTGACTTGAATCCTTGCTATGCTGTGGAGGGTGACATGAATCCTGGCCATGCTGTGGGGGGGACTTGAATCCTGGCTATGCTGTGGGGATGGGACTTGAATCCTGGCTATGCTGTGGGGGGGGGGGGGGGGGGGTGACTTGAATCCTGGCTATAATGTGGGGGGGGGTGACTTGAATCCTGGCTATGCTGTGGGGGGGGGGACTTGAATCCTGGCTATGCTGTGGGGGGGGGGACTTGAATCCTGGCTATGCCATGGGGGGTGACTTGAATCCTGGCTATGCTGTGTGTGGGGGTGGGGGTGACTTGAATCCTGGCTATGCTGTGGGGAGGGGGGGGGGTGACTTGAATCCTGGCTATGCTGTGGAGGGGGGACTTGAATCCCGGCTATGCTGTGGGGGGTGAATTGAATCCTGGCTATGCTGTGGAGGGGCGGGGGCTTGAATCCTGACTATGCTGTGGGGGGGACTTGAATCCTGGCTATGCTGTGGAGGGGGGAGAGGGACTTGAATCCTGGCTATGCTGTGGGGGGGGGGGGTGACTTGAATCCTGGCTATGCTTTGGGGGGGGGGGGGTGACTTGAATCCTGGCTATGCTGTGGGGGGGGGGGGGCTTGAATCCTGGCTATGCTGTGGGGGGGACTTGAATCCTGGCTATGCTGTGGAGGGGGGAGAGGGACTTGAATCCTGGCTATGCTGTGGGGGGGGGGGTGACTTGAATCCTGGCTATGCTTTGGGGGGGGGGGTGACTTGAATCCTGGCTATGCTGTGGGGGGGGGGGGGGGGTGACTTGAATCCCGTCTATGCTGTGGGGGGTGAATTGAATCCTGGCTAATCTGTGGAGGGGCGGGGGCTTGAATCCTGGCTATGCTGTGGGGGGGACTTGAATCCTGGCTATGCTGTGGAGGGGGGGAGGGACTTGAATCCTGGCTATGCTGTGGGGGGGGGGGGGGGTGACTTGAATCCTGGCTATGCTTTGGGGGGGGGTGACTTGAATCCTGGCTATGCTGTGGGGGGGGGGGGGGGACTTGAATCCTGGCTATGCTGTGGGGGGGGGACTTGAATCCTGGCTATGCTGTGGGGGGGGGGGGGGTGACTTGAATCCTGGCTATGCTGTGGGGGGGGTCTTGAATCCTGGCTATGCTGTGGGGGGGGCTTGAATCCTGGCTATGCTGTGGGTGGTGACTTGAATCCTGGCTATGCTGTGGAGGGGGGGACTTTAATCCTGGCTATGCTGTGGGGGCGGGGGGGTGACTTGAATCCTGGCTATGCTGTGGGGGGGGGGGTGACTTGAATCCTTGCTATGCTGTGGAGGGTGACATGAATCCTGGCCATGCTGTGGGGGGGACTTGAATCCTGGCTATGCTGTGGGGATGGGACTTGAATCCTGGCTATGCTGTGGGGGGGGGGGGGGGGGGGGGGGGGTGACTTGAATCCTGGCTATAATGTGGGGGGGGGTGACTTGAATCCTGGCTATGCTGTGGGGGGGGGACTTGAATCCTGGCTATGCTGTGGGGGGGGGGACTTGAATCCTGGCTATGCCATGGGGGGTGACTTGAATCCTGGCTATGCTGTGTGTGGGGGTGGGGGTGACTTGAATCCTGGCTATGCTGTGGGGAGGGGGGGGGGGTGACTTGAATCCTGGCTATGCTGTGGAGGGGGGACTTGAATCCCGGCTATGCTGTGGGGGGTGAATTGAATCCTGGCTATGCTGTGGAGGGGCGGGGGCTTGAATCCTGGCTATGCTGTGGGGGGGACTTGAATCCTGGCTATGCTGTGGGGAGGGGGGGGGGGTGACTTGAATCCTGGCTATGCTGTGGAGGGGGGACTTGAATCCCGGCTATGCTGTGGGGGGTGAATTGAATCCTGGCTATGCTGTGGGGGGGGGGGGTGACTTGAATCCTGGCTATGCTTTGGGGGGGGGGGGGTGACTTGAATCCTGGCTATGCTGTGGGGGGGGGGGGGCTTGAATCCTGGCTATGCTGTGGGGGGGACTTGAATCCTGGCTATGCTGTGGAGGGGGGAGAGGGACTTGAATCCTGGCTATGCTGTGGGGGGGGGGGTGACTTGAATCCTGGCTATGCTTTGGGGGGGGGGGTGACTTGAATCCTGGCTATGCTGTGGGGGGGGGGGGGGGGGGATGACTTGAATCCCGTCTATGCTGTGGGGGGTGAATTGAATCCTGGCTATGCTGTGGAGGGGCGGGGGCTTGAATCCTGGCTATGCTGTGGGGGGGACTTGAATCCTGGCTATGCTGTGGAGGGGGGGGAGGGACTTGAATCCTGGCTATGCTGTGGGGGGGGGGGGGGGTGACTTGAATCCTGGCTATGCTTTGGGGGGGGGGTGACTTGAATCCTGGCTATGCTGTGGGGGGGGGGGGGGACTTGAATCCTGGCTATGCTGTGGGGGGGGGACTTGAATCCTGGCTATGCTGTGGGGGGGGGGGGGGGTGACTTGAATCCTGGCTATGCTGTGGGGGGGGGGGTGACTTGAATCCTGACTATGCTGTGGGGGGTGACTTGAATCCTGGCTATGCTGTGGGGGGTGACTTGAATCCTGGCTATGCTGTGGGGGGGGGGGGGACTTGAATCCTGGCTATGCTGTGGGGGGGGGGGACTTGAATCCTGGCTATGCTGTGGGGGGGGGGGTGACTTGAATCCTGGCTATGCTGTGGGGGGGGGGGACTTGAATCCTGGCTATGCTGTGGGGGGGGCTTGAATCCTGGCTATGCTGTGGGTGGTGACTTGAATCCTGGCTATGCTGTGGAGGGGGGGACTTGAATCCTGGCTATGCTGTGGGGGCGGGGGGGTGACTTGAATCCTGGCTATGCTGTGGAGGGTGACATGAATCCTGGCTATGCTGTGGGGGGGACTTGAATCATGGCTATGCTGTGGGGATGGGACTTGAATCCTGGCTATGCTGTGGGGGGGGGGGGGGGTGACTTGAATCCTGGCTATGCTGTGGGGGGGGGACTTGAATCCTGGCTATGCTTTGGGGGGGGGTGACTTGAATCCTGGCTATGCTGTGGAGGGGGCACTTGAATCCTGGCTATGCTGTGGGGGGTGACTTGAATATTGGCTATGCTGTGGGGGGGGGGGGGACTTGAATCCTGGCTATGCTGTGGGGGGGGGACTTGAATCCTGGCTATGCTGTGGGGGGGGGGGGGGGTGACTTGAATCCTGGCTATGCTGTGGGGGGGGGGGTGACTTGAATCCTGACTATGCTGTGGGGGGTGACTTGAATCCTGGCTATGCTGTGGGGGGTGACTTGAATCCTGGCTATGCTGTGGGGGGGGGGGGGGACTTGAATCCTGGCTATGCTGTGGGGGGGGGGGACTTGAATCCTGGCTATGCTGTGGGGGGGGGGGGTGACTTGAATCCTGGCTATGCTGTGGGGGGGGGGACTTGAATCCTGGCTATGCTGTGGGGGGGGCTTGAATCCTGGCTATGCTGTGGGTGGTGACTTGAATCCTGGCTATGCTGTGGAGGGGGGGACTTGAATCCTGGCTATGCTGTGGGGGCGGGGGGGTGACTTGAATCCTGGCTATGCTGTGGAGGGTGACATGAATCCTGGCTATGCTGTGGGGGGGACTTGAATCATGGCTATGCTGTGGGGATGGGACTTGAATCCTGGCTATGCTGTGGGGGGGGGGGGTGACTTGAATCCTGGCTATGCTGTGGGGGGGGGGGGGGGTGACTTGAATCCTGGCTATGCTGTGGGGGGGGGGTGACTTGAATCCTGGCTATGCTGTGGGGGGGTCCTTGAATCCTGGCTATGCTGTGGGGGGTGACTTGAATCCTGGCTATGCTGTGGGGGGGGGGGGGGGGGTGACTTGAATCCTGGCTATGCTGTGGGGGGGGACTTGAATCCTGGCTATGCTGTGGGGGGGGACTTGAATCCTGGCTATGCTGTGGGGGGGGGGGGACTTGAATCCTGGCTATGCTGTGGAGGGTGACATGAAGCCTGGCTATGCTGTGGGGGGGGGGGGTGACTTGAATCCTGGCTATGCTGTGGGGGGGGACTTGAATCCTGGCTATGCTGTGGGGGGGGCTTGAATCCTGGCTATGCTGTGGGTGGTGACTTGAATCCTGGCTATGCTGTGGAGGGGGGACTTGAATCCTGGCTATGCTGTGGGGGCGGGGGGGTGACTTGAATCCTGGCTATGCTGTGGGGGGGGGGGGGTGACTTGAATCCTTGCTATGCTGTGGAGGGTGACATGAATCCTGGCTATGCTGTGGGGGGGACTTGAATCCTGGCTATGCTGTGGGGATGGGACTTGAATCCTGGCTATGCTGTGGGGGGGGGGGGTGACTTGAATCCTGGCTATGCTGTGGGGGGGGGGGGGGTGACTTGAATCCTGGCTATGCTGTGGGGGGGTCCTTGAATCCTGGCTATGATGTGGGGTGTGACTTGAATCCTGGCTATGCTGTGTGGGGGGGGGGGGGTGGTGACTTGAATCCTGGCTATGCTGTGGGGGGGGACTTGAATCCTGGCTATGCTGTGGGGGGGACTTGAATCCTGGCTATGCTGTGGGGGGGGGGACTTGAATCCTGGCTATGCTGTGGAGGGTGACATGAATCCTGGCTATGCTGTGGGGGGGGGGTGACTTGAATCCTGGCTATGCTGTGGGGGGGGACTTGAATCCTGGCTATGCTGTGGGGGGGGCTTGAATCCTGGCTATGCTGTGGGTGGTGACTTTAATCCTGGCTATGCTGTGGGGCCGGGGGGGTGACTTGAATCCTGGCTATGCTGTGGGGGGGGGGGGGGGTGACTTGAATCCTTGCTATGCTGTGGAGGGTGACATGAATCCTGGCTATGCTGTGGGGGGGACTTGAATCCTGGCTATGCTGTGGGGATGGGACTTGAATCCTGGCTATGCTGTGGGGGGGGGGGGGGGGTGACTTGAATCCTGGCTATGCTGTGGGGGGGGGGGTGACTTGAATCCTGGCTATGCTGTGGGGGGGTCCTTGAATCCTGGCTATGCTGTGGGGGGTGACTTGAATCCTGGCTATGCTGTGGGGGGGGGGTGACTTGAATCCTGGCTATGCTGTGGGGGGGGGTCTTGAATCCTGGCTATGCTGTGGGGGGGGGCTTGAATACTGGCTATGCTGTGGGGGGGGGGGGCGGACTTGAATCCTGGCTATGCTGTGGGGGGGTCCTTGAATCCTGGCTATGCTGTGGGGGGTGACTTGAATCCTGACTATGCTGTGGGGGGGGGGGTGACTTGAATCCTGGCTATGCTGTGGGGGGGGACTTGAATCCTGGCTATGCTGTGGGGGGGGACTTGAATCCTGGCTATGCTGTGGGGGGAGGGGGGCGGACTTGAATCCTGGCTATGCTGTGGAGGGTGACATGAATCCTGGCTATGCTGTGGGGGGGACTTGAATCCTGGCTATGCTGTGGGGGGGTGACTTGAATCCCGGCTATGCTGTGGGGGGTGAATTGAATCCTGGCTATGCTGTGGAGTGGCGGGGGCTTGAATCCTGGCTATGCTGTGGGGGGGGACTTGAATCCTGGCTATGCTGTGGAGGGGGGGGAGGGACTTGAATCCTGGCTATGCTGTGGGGGGGGGGTGACTTGAATCCTGGCTATGCTTTGGGGGGGGGGTGACTTGAATCCTGGCTATGCTTTGGGGGGGGGGGGGGTGACTTGAATCCTGGCTATGCTGTGGGGGGGGGGGGGGGGACTTGAATCCTGGCTATGCTGTGGGGGGGGTGACTTGAATCCTGGCTATGCTGTGGGGGGGGGGTGACTTGAATCCTGACTATGCTGTGGGGGGTGACTTAAATCCTGGCTATGCTGTGGGGGGTGACTTGAATCCTGGCTATGCTGTGGGGGGGGGACTTGAATCCTGGCTATGCTGTGGGGGGGGACTTGAATCCTGGCTATGCTGTGGGGGGGTGACTTGAATCCTGGCTATGCTGTGGGGGGGGGGACTTGAATCCTGGCTATGCTGTGGGGGGGGCTTGAATCCTGGCTATGCTGTGGGTGGTGACTTGAATCCTGGCTATGCTGTGGAGGGGGGACTTGAATCCTGGCTATGCTGTGGGGGCGGGGGGGTGACTTGAATCCTGGCTATGCTGTGGGGGGGGGGGGTGACTTGAATCCTTGCTATGCTGTGGAGGGTGACATGAATCCTGGCTATGCTGTGGGGGGGACTTGAATCCTGGCTATGCTGTGGGGATGGGACTTGAATCCTGGCTATGCTGTGGAGGGGGGACTTGAATCCTGGCTATGCTGTGGGTTGTGACTTGAATCCTGGCTATGCTGTGGGGGGGGGGGGACTTGAATCCTGGCTATGTTGTGGGGAGGGGGGGGACTTGAATCCTAGCTATGCTGTGGGGGGGAGGGGCTTGAATCCTGGCTATGCTGTGGGGGGGACTTGAATCCTGGCTATGCTGACTTGAATCCTGGCTATGCTGACTTGAATCCTGGCTATGCTGACTTGAATCCTGGCTATGCTGTGGAGAGGGAGGGGACCTGACTCCTGCAAGAAAGCCCTTCAAACATGACACAGTTGAAGCAGTACTGTAAACGAAAGTGGGAAAACATCCCTCCCAGTCGATGTAAGAGACTGATAGAGACTTACAAGAAACGACAACATGAAGTTATTTCAGCCAAACGGGGAAACACCAGCTAACGAAGGGTGTACTATTTTCTGTCTTAAGCTTCATGCTAAAAAAAATGTTCTTTGTAAATATTGTGTCTGATGTACGAGTTGAAAGCAGAAACTGCTCAACTTAAAGCCCACGGCTTTAAAGAAACACAATACATACTGGGAAGTGTTGACCTATTTACCTTCTTAAAAAGCATGAGGGCTAATAACATTGTATGTGTGTATGTATAAACAGTAATGTTTATGTACATTTGTCAGGGTAGGCCTATTGTACAGTATTTGACCAGTTGGTTTTACATTTCTATTCAAATTTACCTTTTAAACTATAAAACGATCAACTTAAACGTTGATTCGACAGACACACACTGCTGCATTGTGTGAGCTCTGATGACCCAGTTCTTACCTGACTTGAAGGCTTAGACACGGCGGTAAAGATATGCGTATGTGAGAGTGTACGCGTGTGTATACAGTTTGTGTTGTTCAGTCCTTAAGCTCTCTTCCCCTGATAACTTTATCTCCTCTGGCTTATCATAAGCCTCTATGTCAATGACATGGCGAGGGAGGGAGGGAGGATATGCACTGAGTATACAAAACATTAGGAACACCTGCTCTTTCCATGACAGACTGATCAGGTTAAAGATATGATCTCTTATTGATGTCACCTTGTTAAATCCACTTCAAATCAGTGTAGATGAAGGGGAGGAGACAGGTTAAATAAGGAGTTTTAAGCCTTGAGACATGAATTGTGTACGTGTGCCATTCAGAGGGTGAATGGGCCAGGCACACCGGTTAGTGTCAAGAACGGCAATGCTGCTGAGTTTTTTTAGTGTGTGTTTTTTTTATACATTTTACCCCTTTTTCTCCCCAATTTCATGGTATCCAATGGTATCTTGTCTCATCGCTACAACTCCCGTACGGGCTCGGGAGAGACGAAGGTCATGCGTCCTCCTATACACAACCTAACCAAGCCGCACTGTTTCTTAATTACACAGCGCCATCCAACCCGGAAGCCAGCCGCACCAATATGTCAGAGGAAACACCGTGCACCTGGCAACCTTGGTTAGCGCGCAATGTGCCCGGCCCACCACAGGAGTTGCTGGTGCGCAATGAGACAAGGATTTCCCTACCGACCAAAATCTCCCTAACCTGGACGACGCTAGGCCAATTGTGCATCGCCCCTCGGACCTCCCGGTCGCGGCCGGTTACGACAGAGCCTGGGCGCGAACCCAGAGTCTCTAGTGGCGCAGCTGGCGCTGCAGTACAGCACCCTTAACCACTGCGCCACCAGGTGCTGAGTTTTTCACGCTCAACAGTTTCCTGTGTATATCAACAATGGTCCACCGCCCAAAGGACATCCAGCCAACTTGACACAACTGTGGGAAGCATAAATACCCATAAAACCTAGCGGTCAAACAGAAAAATGGTTCCAATTGTTTTTCCACCATTCATAGGGGATTTTTAGAAACACCTAAACCAAGGGTTGTGCTTTGTGTAGGCTTACCCTGGCATGACGTTTTGATAGACGTGTACATTTCTTTAGGACAAGTTGGCTTTTATCAATATATTCGCCTGTATTTACCCTGCAGAAAATGTAACGCCAATTAGCTGCTAATGCTAATCATAAAGAACTACAAATACCATGATGATTTGATCATAAAGAACTACAAATACCATGATGATTTGGACGAGACTGCCGAACCGTGGCAAAGGTACGAATATGTGGGTTAACTACTGTATCTAATATTAGCTAAATGTAGTAATGAATAAATTGGCTAAATGTATTTTTAAATGGCCAAATCTGTGAACTGTCTTGTGCAATTGTTAAATTGACACCTGTTAGCAAAGGTGTCAGCTGGAGATGATGTGCAGGAGCTTGCAGGGATTTGTAGTGTTTCATGATGTCTACTTTGATGCTAATTAGCATTTTTGAATCTGAGAGTAAATAGAGCCGAATATATTGATCAGAGAGTCGCCTTGTCCTAAAGAGATTTACACGGTTACCAAAACCTCACGCCAGGGTAAGCCTACACAAAACACAGCCCTTGTTCTAAGTGTTTCTTCCCTATGGGAAAGATGAATGGTGTAAAAACGATTGGAACCATTGCCGTGTCTGACCGCTAGAGTTTATGATTGGAGTCTCTTGGAGTCAACATGGGCCAACATCCCTGTATCTGGTGTGACCACCATTTGCCTCATGCAGCGCGGCACATCTCCTTCGGCATAGAGTTGATCAGGCTGTTTTTATTGTGGCCTGTGGAATGTCCCACTCCTCGTCAATGGCTGTGTGAAGTTGCTAGATAGGGGCAGGAACTCGAACACGCTGTCGAACACATCGATCCAGAGCATCCCAAACATGCTCAAAACATGGTGATGGGGACGGATGAATGGAATGACAATGGGCCTCAGGATCTAGTCACGGTATCTCTTTGCATTCAAATTGCCATCGATAAAAGACAATTGTATTCGTTGTCCGTAGCTTATGCCTGCCCCCATACCATAACACCATTGAGGACTCTGTTCACAATGTTGACATCAGCAAGCTGCTCGCCCATCTTGACAAAGGCGAAATGCTCACTAACAGGGAATGTAAACAATTTTGTGCACAAAATATGATTTTTGTACATATGGAACATTTCTGGTATCTTTCATTTCAGCTCATGAAACATGGGACCAAAAATTCCTGTGTTGAGTTTATAATTTTGCTTCCGTGTACTGTATATACACTACCATACAAAAGTTTGGGTTCACTTAGAAATGTCCTTGTTTTCCATGAGTTGCAAGATGAAAAGGAAATATAGTCAAGACGTTGACAAGGTTATAAATATTGATTTTTTAAATTGAAATAGTAATTGTGTCCTTCAAACTTTACTATTGTCAAAGAATCCTCCATTTGCAGCAATTACAGCCTTGCAGACCCTTGGCCTTCTAGTTGTCAACTTGTTGAGGTAATCTGAAGAGATTTCACCCCATGCTTCCTGAAGCACCTCCCACAAGTTGGATTGGCTTGATGGGCACACCTGTGGAATGTCACAATACGGTCAAGCTGCTCCCACAACAGCTCAATAGGGTTGAGATCTGGTGACTGTGCTGGCCACTCCATTATAGACAGAATACCAGCTGACTGCTTCTTCCCTAAATAGTTATTGCATAGTTTGGAGCTGTGCTTTGGGTCATTGTCATGTTGTAGGAGGAAATTGTCTCCAATTAAGTGCCGTCCACAGGATATGACATGGTGTTGAAAAACAGAATGATAGCCTTCCTTCTTTAAGATACCTTTTACCCTGTACACACAAGTCTTCCACTTTCCCACCACCAAAGCACCCCCAGACCATCACATTGCCTCCACCATGCTTGACAGCTGGCGTCAAGCACTCCTCCAGCATCTTTTCATTTTTTCTGCATCTCCCGAATGTTCTTTTGATCCGAACACCTCAAACTTATATTCGTCTGTCCATAACACTTTTTTCAAATCTTCCTCTGTCCAGTGTCTGTGTTCTTTTGCACATCTTAATCTTTTCTTTTCATTGGCCAGTCTGAGAAATAGCCTTTTCTTTGCAACTCTACCTAGAAGGCCAGCATCCCGGAGTCGCCTCTTCAATGTTAACGTTGAGACTGGACAGAGGAACTCTGCCTAGAAGGCCAGCATCCCGGAGTCGCCTCTTCACTGTTGACGTTGAGACTGGACAGAGGAACTCTGCCTAGAAGGCCAGCATCCCGGAGTCGCCTTTTCACTGTTGACGTTGAGACTGGTGTTTTGCAGGTACTATTTAATGAAGCTGCCAGTTGAGGACTTGTGAGGTATCTGTTTCTCAAACTAGACACTCTAATATACTTGTCGTCTTGCTCAGTTGTGCACCGGGTCCTCCCACTCCTCTTTCTATTCTGGTTAGGGCCAGTTTGCGCTGTTCTGTGAAGGGAATAGTACACAGCGTTGTACGAGATCTTTGGTTTCTTGGCAATTTCTTGCATTCGAATAGCCTTCATTTCTCAGAACAAGAATGGACTGACGAGTTTCAGAAGAAGGTTATTTGTTTCTGGCCATTTTGAGCCTGTAACTGAACCCAGAAATGCTGATGCTCCATATACTCAACTAATCTAAAGAAGGCCAGTTTTATTGCTTCTTTAATCAGAACAACAGTTTTCAGCTGTGCTAACATAATTGCAAAAGGTTTTTTTTTAATTATCAATTAGCCTTTTAAAATTATAAACATGGATTTACTAACACAATGTGCCATTGGAACACAGGAGTGATGGTTGCTGATAATGGTCTGTAAATATTCCATTACAAAATCAGTCATTTCCAGCAACAATAGTCATTTACAACATGTGATCAATTTTACAATAAGGCTGTAGCGTAACAATGTGGAATAAGTCAAGGAGTGAATGAGAGCAAGAGGGAATATAAAAATTAACACTACAGTTAGAAGCATTATACATGTACCGTCTAAAAAGGACTGTGTGTGCGTGTGTGTGTGAAGCTGAATTATGTCTTTTATAAAACCCTGCTCAGTCAGATTTGGAGAAGACCCTCTCTTCACTTCCACTACTTCCTGTTATAAGGTCAGAGTTCACCGGCCAGTTTCCTACCAGGGCTGCACTGTTGACCTTCCCACCACACTGTAGCACAAACACACACACACACACACACATACACATAATAGTACTAACACACACAGAAACATTAAAAAAAAATCTATTTAACATCCATTTCTGAGCCAACCAAGCAGGAAAACTAAATCACTGACACTGCATCCCCCAATCACTAGTAACCCATCATACTGAACATTGAGTGCTGGAGAGTATCAGGGAACATTCTAAATGTGACCGACCGGCTCGATCTTATGTAGCAAAATTTGAAATTGTGTTTTTTTTACATTGAATAAAAGTAGAGACTCAGAGCTAGAACATGGAATGTCATACACTACAGTTGAGGAACAATGGGGAAAGTAATTCTGCTTTGAAAGTTGATAAACTTGTAATTCTACTTTTGAGAAAATGACCCTTGAATGTTTCTGGTACACCTACTGGAGGGCTCTTCTTTGTCTACACCCATTCAGCATCGTTCACACCCTCTTAAGCCTAAGCCCCACCCATCTCTTTAAGGAGTCACATGTGAGGCCATGTGCTAAACAGAGTGAGTACGGTAGTGTAGTAAACAGAGTGAGTATGGTAGTGTATTATTAGACAGAGTGAGTATGGTAGTGTATTATTAGACAGAGTGAGTACGGTAGTGTATTATTAAACAGAGTGAGTACGGTAGTGTATTATTAAACAGAGTGAGTACGGTAGTGTATTATTAAACAGAGTGAGTACGGTAGTGTATTATTAGACAGAGTGAGTACGGTAGTGTATTATTAGACAGAGTGAGTACGATAGTGTATTAAACAGAGTGAGTACGGTAGTGTATTATTAAACAGAGTGAGTACGGTAGTGTATTATTAAACAGAGTGAGTACGGTAGTGTATTAAACAGCCAAATATTTAATGACTAAAGGCTGGTTTATACTACGTCTATAGACATGTCTGTAGAATGTTGTCGCTGTGACATCATAGACATGTCTGTAGAATGTTGTCGCTGTGACATCATAGACATGTCTGTAGAATGTTGTCACTGTGACATCATAGACATGTCTGAGGAATGTTGTCGCTGTGACATCTTAGACATGTCTGAGGAATGTTGTCGCTGTGACATCTTAGACATGTCTGAGGAATGTTGTCGCTGTGACATCATAGACATCAAATCAAATCAAATCAAATTTATTTATATAGCCCTTCGTACATCAGCTGATATCTCAAAGTGCTGTACAGAAACCCAGCCTAAAACCCCAAACAGCAAGCAATGCAGGTGTAGAAGCACATGTCTGTAGACAGTTGTCGCTGTGACATCATAGACATGTCTGTAGACAGTTGTCGCTGTGACATCATAGACATGTCTGTAGACAGTTGTCGCTGTGACATCATAGACATGTCTGTAGACAGTTGTCGCTGTGACATCATAGACATTCTATTGTCGTTCGACAGACCTGTGGGAGTTAAAAAAAGTATAAAACACAAAAACGACTGGTGGTCCGAAATAGCATAACTGGTGTATTTTAAAAGCAATAAACCATTTAAACATGAATTTATTATACAGTGGCTAGTGAAAGTATTCACCCCCCCTTGGCATTTTTCCTATTTTGTTGCCTTACATCCTGGAATTATTATTTTTTTGATCATTTGATTTACACAACATGCCTACAACTTTGAAGATGCAAATATATGTTTTATTGTGAAACAAACAAGAAATAAGAACAAAAACATTAGTTGAGCATGCATAACTATTCACCCCCTCAAAGTCAATACTTTGTAGAGGCATCTTTTGCAGCAATTACAGCTGCAAGTCTCTTGGGGGTATGTCTCTATAATCTTGGCACATCTAGCCACTGGTATTTCTGCCCATTCTTTAAGGCAAAACTGCTCCAGCTCTTTCAAGTTGGATGGTTTCCGCTGGTGTACAGCAATCTTTAAGTCATTCCACAGATTCTCAATTGGATTGAGGTCTGGACTTTGACTAGACATTCCAAGACATTTAAATGTTTCCCCTTAAACCACTCGAGTGTTGCTTTAGCAGTATGCTTAGGGTCATTGTTCTGCTGGAAGGTGAACCTCTGTCCCAGTCTCAAATCTCTGGAAGACTGAAACAGGTTTCCCTCAAGAATTTCCCTGTATTTAGCACCATCCATCATTCCTTCAATTCTGACCAGTTTCCCAGTTCCTGCCGATGAAAAACATCCCCACAGTATGATGCTGCCACCACCATGCCTCACTGTGGGGAGGGTGTTCTCGGTGTGATGAGAGGTGTTGGGTTTGCATCAGACATAGCGTTATCCTTGATGGCCAAAAAGCTCAACTTTAATCCCATCTGACCAGAGTACCTTCTTCCATATGTTTGGGGAGTCTCCCACATGCCTTTTGGCTAACACCAAACGTGTTTGCTTATTTTTTTCTTTAAGCAATGGCTTTTTTTCTGGCCACTCTTCCGTAAAGCCCAGCTCTGTGGATTGTACGACTTAAAGTGGTCCTATGGACAGATACTCCAATCTCCGCCGTGGAGCTTTGCAGCTCCTTCAGGATTATCTTTGGTCTCTTTGTTGCCTCTCTGATTAATGCCCTCCTTGCCTGGTCCATGAGTTTTGGTGGGCGGCTCTCTCTTGGTAGGTTTGTTGTGGTGCCATATTCTTTCCATTTTTGAATAATGGATTTAATAGTGCTCCGTGGGATGTTCAAAGTTTCAGATATTTTTTTATAACCAAACCCTGATCTGTATTTCTCCACAACTTTGTCCCTGACCTGTTTGGAGAGCTCCTTGGTCTTCATGGTGCAACTTGCTTGGTGTTGCCCCTTGCTTAGTGGTGTTGCAGACCATGGGGCCTTTCAGAACAGGAGTATATATACTGAGATCATGTGACAGATCATGCAGCGCGGCACATCTCCTTCGGCATAGAGTTGATCAGGCTGTTTTTATTGTGGCCTGTGGAATGTCCCACTCCTCGTCAATGGCTGTGTGAAGTTGCTAGATAGGGGCAGGAACTCGAACACGCTGTCGAACACATCGATCCAGAGCATCCCAAACATGCTCAAAACATGGTGATGGGGACGGATGAATGGAATGACAATGGGCCTCAGGATCTAGTCACGGTATCTCTTTGCATTCAAATTGCCATCGATAAAAGACAATTGTATTCGTTGTCCGTAGCTTATGCCTGCCCCCATACCATAACACCATTGAGGACTCTGTTCACAATGTTGACATCAGCAAGCTGCTCGCCCATCTTGACAAAGGCGAAATGCTCACTAACAGGGAATGTAAACAATTTTGTGCACAAAATATGATTTTTGTACATATGGAACATTTCTGGTATCTTTCATTTCAGCTCATGAAACATGGGACCAAAAATTCCTGTGTTGAGTTTATAATTTTGCTTCCGTGTACTGTATATACACTACCATACAAAAGTTTGGGTTCACTTAGAAATGTCCTTGTTTTCCATGAGTTGCAAGATGAAAAGGAAATATAGTCAAGACGTTGACAAGGTTATAAATATTGATTTTTTAAATTGAAATAGTAATTGTGTCCTTCAAACTTTACTATTGTCAAAGAATCCTCCATTTGCAGCAATTACAGCCTTGCAGACCTTTGGCCTTCTAGTTGTCAACTTGTTGAGGTAATCTGAAGAGATTTCACCCCATGCTTCCTGAAGCACCTCCCACAAGTTGGATTGGCTTGATGGGCACACCTGTGGAATGTCACAATACGGTCAAGCTGCTCCCACAACAGCTCAATAGGGTTGAGATCTGGTGACTGTGCTGGCCACTCCATTATAGACAGAATACCAGCTGACTGCTTCTTCCCTAAATAGTTATTGCATAGTTTGGAGCTGTGCTTTGGGTCATTGTCATGTTGTAGGAGGAAATTGTCTCCAATTAAGTGCCGTCCACAGGATATGACATGGTGTTGAAAAACAGAATGATAGCCTTCCTTCTTTAAGATACCTTTTACCCTGTACACACAAGTCTTCCACTTTCCCACCACCAAAGCACCCCCAGACCATCACATTGCCTCCACCATGCTTGACAGCTGGCGTCAAGCACTCCTCCAGCATCTTTTCATTTTTTCTGCATCTCCCGAATGTTCTTTTGATCCGAACACCTCAAACTTATATTCGTCTGTCCATAACACTTTTTTCAAATCTTCCTCTGTCCAGTGTCTGTGTTCTTTTGCCCATCTTAATCTTTTCTTTTCATTGGCCAGTCTGAGAAATAGCCTTTTCTTTGCAACTCTACCTAGAAGGCCAGCATCCCGGAGTCGCCTCTTCAATGTTAACGTTGAGACTGGACAGAGGAACTCTGCCTAGAAGGCCAGCATCCCGGAGTCGCCTCTTCACTGTTGACGTTGAGACTGGACAGAGGAACTCTGCCTAGAAGGCCAGCATCCCGGAGTCGCCTTTTCACTGTTGACGTTGAGACTGGTGTTTTGCAGGTACTATTTAATGAAGCTGCCAGTTGAGGACTTGTGAGGTATCTGTTTCTCAAACTAGACACTCTAATATACTTGTCGTCTTGCTCAGTTGTGCACCGGGTCCTCCCACTCCTCTTTCTATTCTGGTTAGGGCCAGTTTGCGCTGTTCTGTGAAGGGAATAGTACACAGCGTTGTACGAGATCTTTGGTTTCTTGGCAATTTCTTGCATTCGAATAGCCTTCATTTCTCAGAACAAGAATGGACTGACGAGTTTCAGAAGAAGGTTATTTGTTTCTGGCCATTTTGAGCCTGTAACTGAACCCAGAAATGCTGATGCTCCATATACTCAACTAATCTAAAGAAGGCCAGTTTTATTGCTTCTTTAATCAGAACAACAGTTTTCAGCTGTGCTAACATAATTGCAAAAGTTTTTTTTTTAATTATCAATTAGCCTTTTAAAATTATAAACATGGATTTACTAACACAATGTGCCATTGGAACACAGGAGTGATGGTTGCTGATAATGGTCTGTAAATATTCCATTACAAAATCAGTCATTTCCAGCAACAATAGTCATTTACAACATGTGATCAATTTTACAATAAGGCTGTAGCGTAACAATGTGGAATAAGTCAAGGAGTGAATGAGAGCAAGAGGGAATATAAAAATTAACACTACAGTTAGACATACATTATACATGTACCGTCTAAAAAGGACTGTGTGTGCGTGTGTGTGTGAAGCTGAATTATGTCTTTTATAAAACCCTGCTCAGTCAGATTTGGAGAAGACCCTCTCTTCACTTCCACTACTTCCTGTTATAAGGTCAGAGTTCACCGGCCAGTTTCCTACCAGGGCTGCACTGTTGACCTTCCCACCACACTGTAGCACAAACACACACACACACACACACATACACATAATAGTACTAACACACACAGAAACATTAAAAAAAAATCTATTTAACATCCATTTCTGAGCCAACCAAGCAGGAAAACTAAATCACTGACACTGCATCCCCCAATCACTAGTAACCCATCATACTGAACATTCCTTCCTGGAACAGCGACAGACGTTTCCTTGAGGTTGCCATAAGGATAGAACCTCTCATTCCTCATTCTATGACAGGAATGTTCCGGATGTGTTCCTGGCAAGTCAACACAGCGGCACCATGTTGAAGCAAAGTAACAACTGCAGAATAGAGGATGTATAAATCAAAATGTAGATGTACAGGCTGAGAACATTACATATTATGAATTTATATTATAACTTTATATGACTTTATGGCAACAAGAGCAGTACGTTATGGGTGACAAGCCCTCGCAACACAGAGTTTTTGGCTTAAATAACCATAACATCTGAAATGGAAAGGGATTTGGAAAACTGCGACTGGCGATTGTATTGCATGCAAATCATCTCCCTGCTGTTTACGGCTAAAGACTTTTAGACTGGGATTCATTTCCCAAAGTGCTTTTTTGGCGATGTAACTATTAATGTTCAACAAGGCGTTGTAATCCAATCAGAGTGCTGGAGAGTATCAGGGAACATTCTAAATGTGACCGACCGGCTCGATCTTATGTAGCAAAATTTGAAATTGTGTTTTTTTTACATTGAATAAAAGTAGAGACTCAGAGCTAGAACATGGAATGTCATACACTACAGTTGAGGAACAATGGGGAAAGTAATTCTGCTTTGAAAGTTGATAAACTTGTAATTCTACTTTTGAGAAAATGACCCTTGAATATTTCTGGTACACCGACTGGAGGGCTCTTCTTTGTCTACACCCATTCAGCATCGTTCACACCCTCTTAAGCCTAAGCCCCACCCATCTCTTTAAGGAGTCACATGTGAGGCCATGTGCTAAACAGAGTGAGTATGGTAGTGTATTATTAGACAGAGTGAGTATGGTAGTGTATTATTAGACAGAGTGAGTACGGTAGTGTATTATTAAACAGAGTGAGTACGGTAGTGTATTATTAAACAGAGTGAGTACGGTAGTGTATTATTAAACAGAGTGAGTACGGTAGTGTATTATTAGACAGAGTGAGTACGGTAGTGTATTATTAGACAGAGTGAGTACGATAGTGTATTAAACAGAGTGAGTACGGTAGTGTATTATTAAACAGAGTGAGTACGGTAGTGTATTATTAAACAGAGTGAGTACGGTAGTGTATTAAACAGCCAAATATTTAATGACTAAAGGCTGGTTTATACTACGTCTATAGACATGTCTGTAGAATGTTGTCGCTGTGACATCATAGACATGTCTGTAGAATGTTGTCGCTGTGACATCATAGACATGTCTGTAGAATGTTGTCACTGTGACATCATAGACATGTCTGAGGAATGTTGTCGCTGTGACATCTTAGACATGTCTGAGGAATGTTGTCGCTGTGACATCTTAGACATGTCTGAGGAATGTTGTCGCTGTGACATCATAGACATCAAATCAAATCAAATTTATTTATATAGCCCTTCGTACATCAGCTGATATCTCAAAGTGCTGTACAGAAACCCAGCCTAAAACCCCAAACAGCAAGCAATGCAGGTGTAGAAGCACATGTCTGTAGACAGTTGTCGCTGTGACATCATAGACATGTCTGTAGACAGTTGTCGCTGTGACATCATAGACATGTCTGTAGACAGTTGTCGCTGTGACATCATAGACATGTCTGTAGACAGTTGTCGCTGTGACATCATAGACATTCTATTGTCGTTCGACAGACCTGTGGGAGTTAAAAAAGTATAAAACACAAAAACGACTGGTGGTCCGAAATAGCATAACTGGTGTATTTTAAAAGCAATAAACCATTTAAACATGAATTTATTATACAGTGGCTAGTGAAAGTATTCACCCCCCCTTGGCATTTTTCCTATTTTGTTGCCTTACATCCTGGAATTATTATTTTTTTGATCATTTGATTTACACAACATGCCTACAACTTTGAAGATGCAAATATATGTTTTATTGTGAAACAAACAAGAAATAAGAACAAAAACATTAGTTGAGCATGCATAACTATTCACCCCCTCAAAGTCAATACTTTGTAGAGGCATCTTTTGCAGCAATTACAGCTGCAAGTCTCTTGGGGGTATGTCTCTATAATCTTGGCACATCTAGCCACTGGTATTTCTGCCCATTCTTTAAGGCAAAACTGCTCCAGCTCCTTCAAGTTGGATGGGTTCCACTGGTGTACAGCAATCTTTAAGTCATTCCACAGATTCTCAATTGGATTGAGGTCTGGACTTTGACTAGACATTCCAAGACATTTAAATGTTTCCCCTTAAACCACTCGAGTGTTGCTTTAGCAGTATGCTTAGGGTCATTGTTCTGCTGGAAGGTGAACCTCTGTCCCAGTCTCAAATCTCTGGAAGACTGAAACAGGTTTCCCTCAAGAATTTCCCTGTATTTAGCACCATCCATCATTCCTTCAATTCTGACCAGTTTCCCAGTTCCTGCCGATGAAAAACATCCCCACAGTATGATGCTGCCACCACCATGCCTCACTGTGGGGAGGGTGTTCTCGGTGTGATGAGAGGTGTTGGGTTTGCATCAGACATAGCGTTATTCTTGATGGCCAAAAAGCTCAACTTTAATCCCATCTGACCAGAGTACCTACTTCCATATGTTTACAGAGTCTCCCACATGCCTTTTGGTGAACACCAAACGTGTTTGCTTATTTTTTTCTTTAAGCAATGGATTTTTTTCTGGCCACTCTTCCGTAAAGCCCAGCTCTGTGGATTGTACGACTTAAAGTGGTCCTATGGACAGATACTCCAATCTCCGCCGTGGAGCTTTGCAGCTCCTTCAGGATTATCTTTGGTCTCTTTGTTGCCTCTCTGATTAATGCCCTCCTTGCCTGGTCCATGAGTTTTGGTGGGCGGCTCTCTCTTGGTAGGTTTGTTGTGGTGCCATATTCTTTCCATTTTTGAATAATGGATTTAATAGTGCTCCGTGGGATGTTCAAAGTTTCAGATATTTTTTTATAACCAAACCCTGATCTGTATTTCTCCACAACTTTGTCCCTGACCTGTTTGGAGAGCTCCTTGGTCTTCATGGTGCAACTTGCTTGGTGTTGCCCCTTGCTTAGTGGTGTTGCAGACCATGGGGCCTTTCAGAACAGGAGTATATATACTGAGATCATGTGACAGATCATGTAACATTTATATTGCACACAGGTGTACTTTATTTAACTAATTATGTGACTTCTGGAGGTAATTGGTTGCACCAGATCTTATTTAGGGGCTTCATAGTGTTGTGGTTCGTTCCTTGTTCCTTGTCAATCATTTGCTTATTGGTGAAATTAGCATTCAGTCAATATCTTTAAGTTAATCTATTAATTTATTAATGCAATCGCAGACAGAAGTTGACAAAGGGAACATAGTATGTTTCATAGTAAGTTCTGCAAAATAGTAAAGGGTCCAAGTTTTATTATGCTTGCAGTCAACCCCTAGTGATGTCACTGCCTACATCATTACCTTCTACTCATGAGACCAAGCCCATACACAGCTATACAAACAATAGTTTCAGTGTTTTCTAAAGGCTCAGCAGTAAATGTCCGCTCCCCAAGTTGATTTATAGTGGTATGTCTGACTAGTCTCTTATCTCTTTCACTCCCCTGCAGGGTTCTGTGTCTATGAATCTCTTTTAGCCTTTAGGAGCTTTCTCACAGACACCCTGTTTTGACTGCAATAACTCACACATCTTTCAGACAGTTTCTTTATACGAGGTAGATACTATAAAAGAAAAGTGGAACAATTTGAATCCTTATAATAAATATATATTGTTAATCTGTAGTCTAGGGCCTTCTAAATGTAGTGAGGGAGGGGTCTTATAACCCCTCCCCTTCTATTACTACAACATACGCATAATCAATTATTATAATACATCAAACATTTGGTGCAGCCCCTATCATGACCCCAAGGCAAACTCCATCAATAGCAAACGGGGTGAATACATACACACCACTTATCCAGTTTTTATTTTTTGCAATTTTTTGAATTTCACTTCATCAATTTTGACTATTTTGTCTATGTCCATTACATGAAATTCAAATAAAAATCAAATTTAAATTACAGGTTGTAATGCAACAAAATAGGAAAATCGCCAAGGGGGATGAATTCTTTTGCAAGGCACTGTGTGTCAATCTAGTAAACTAGGTAACTAAAAGCAACTTTCTAAACAATGTTTTGGTTCGTTTCTAGCTTGTTAACTTAACGTTAGCTAGCTAGCTATCTGGCTAGTCAGTTGATATAATCACCATATTATAGCTGACAATGTCTTCTCTTTAGCAAATTTGTATTCATTATTACAGGAAAATATAAAACTCACAATAAGAGCCTTAGTTGCAAGTTAATAGCGAGCTAATTACAGAAAAAAGCTTACGGTTGTGATTGTGACGAAATAAAACAGTGCATTCTACATGACTATGGGCTTAACGTTAATTTGACTTTGGTGCAGGTCATGCTCACATCGTATATAGACTTGTTTATACTGTATTATTGACTGTATGTTTGTTTTACTCCATGTGTAACTCTGTGTCGTTGTATCTGTTGAACTGCTTTGCTTTATCTTGGCCAGGTCGCAATTGTAAATGAGAACTTGTTCTCAACTTGCCTACCTGGTTAAATAAAGGTGAAATAAAAATAAATAAAAAATGTAATCTTCACATTACCGTCTCTGGTAAACACAACACAACATAAATCAAAGTTTATTTGTCACATGCACAGGATACAGGAGGTATAGTTGGTACAGTGAAATGGTTACTTGCATAATGGAGTCTTTTGTTTAGACATGTAGCTAGCTAGCTAGCTAAACAATGAACCATAATCCCAACTCATTACATTACTACCGTGCATGAATCTGCAGGTAGCTAATCAACCATGTTAAATGTTAGCTAGCTAGCTAAACAATGAACCATACAGTGACCCCCTACCCCGGTCAATCCCTCCACTAACCCGGACGACGCTGCCCTATGTGCGCCGCCCTATGGGACTCCCAATTCACGGCCGGTTGTGATACAGCCCGGGATCGAACTAGGGTCTGTAGTGATACCTCTAGCACTGAGATGCAGTGCCTTTAGACCGTTGCGTCACCCGGGAGTCCCAACAAACTGGCAGCGCTCGAAACCAACTAGTTTCAATGTTAGCTAGCTAGCTAACATTAGGCTATAACTAGCAATGCAAATGGTTTTCTGAGATACTGTACTAATAATATTACTACAGAGATCGTACACTTAACGTTAGCTAGCGAGCAAGCCAGCTGACGTAAGCTAGCTAGCTAACAGCTAACGCTTTTAACTTGCAATGAAAATGACTTTCTTACAAAATTAGAAATGTTTACTATCTTATTAAAATGTAGTTAGCTAGACTCTCTTACACATACATGGACAAACGCTTATCCCTCTCCGCCACGAATGCCATGGTTGCTCTTAGTTTGAAGATGTAATCCGCAGACACGAGTAAACAAAAGCCTTCTGTGTGTTCTCTTTTCGACTCCTTATATATTTGCAATCAAACGCCAGAGTTTTCTCCTACTCCTTAGCTATCATACTGTGCTTCCACCAGGCATTACAATGACGTCAAAACTTGGTCAACTTCTTCCATGACAACTATACTGTTGTTGATTGCCGTTTCAGAAGACTCTATAATGTCTGGTTCAATTAAAATGTTTTTTACCTAAAAAAAGGGGATTTCCTCATTGTCTGGTTAATTTACAGAGTCCGAGAGAGTCAGCATGGCACGATCGTCCTCCAGAAAGAGGAGAGCATTAGCAACACATTGGAAGTTATTTGTGACATCTTTCAAAAAAACTGTGTTAGAAAGGATTTCCTACACATACTGACCAGCTCATGTTAGAGACAGAAGCGTGCTACATGGCAGACCAATCAGAACTCATCTCTTAGCATGTCCAGCCCATCCATTATCTCAGCCAATCATGGCTGGCGGGAAGGTTCCTTGTCTTTCTTCCCTGGCTAAACCAACTAGGCTCCTATTTTTCCCAAATTAACTAGGCTCGTAATTTAAAACATTTTATTTTGTATTTACATATTGGCATAAAAGTTTATTATTAAGACACATGAAAGGTGACATGTTTCAGAAGGCATTTCTATCAGAAAAAATGTATGTTTATGCTCAAATGCCTCTCCTGTGAAGTAGTGACGTGTGACATACACCTAGTGCCCTGAAACGAGTCACAAATATAGATAACATGTTCCCTTCATCAATGTTTATTTTATATTTGGTCCTAAAGTTAAAAGCACTCTCCAAGCACAGAGAGAGAAAACTGAGATTATCTGCCTTTGGCCTAAAGAGCAGGAACCGGAACTTCATCAAAGAAATCAGAAATACAGACACTGCCATCCTACAATAAATATGGTATAGAGGAGATGGATCCACTGGTTGCCCCCTACTGTAGGTTATTAAGAGCTGGTAGTCCCTTCCACCAAACTACCAGGTGTGAAACAGGGAAGGGACTCAGGGGGAATGCTAATTTGGTACAGAGCAGACCTAACTCACTCTTTTAAATTCATCAAAACAGGAACATTTTATAGTTGGCAAGATACTCAAAAGGAAATGATTTCAACAGAGAAAAATGTCCTCCTGTGTGCTACCTACATCCCCCCACTAGAATCCCCATATTTTAATGACGACAACTTCTCCATCCTGGAGGGGGAAATCAATGATTTCCAGGCCCATGGACATGTACTAGTCTATGGCGACCTAAATGCCAGAACCGGACAAGAACCTGACACCCTCAGCACACAGGGGGACAAACACCTGCCTGCAGGTGACAGCATTCCCTCCCCCATATGCCCCCCCTAGGCACAACTACAACAACATAACCAACAAAAACGGGTGTAATTGTAATTGAAGAATCCATAGACTCTAACCACTTCTGGGAAAATTGGAAAACACTAAACAAACAACAACACAAATAATTGGGGCGGCAGGGTAGCCTAGTGGTTAGAGCGTTGGACTAGTAACCGGAAGGTTGCGAGTTCAAACCCCCGAGCTGACAAGGTACAAATCTGTCGTTCTGCCCCTGAACAGGCAGTTAACCCACTGTTCCCAGGCCGTCATTGAAAATAAGAATTTGTTCTTAACTGACTTGCCTGGCTAAATAAAGGTAAAATAAAAAATAAAAATAAATAAAAAAATTATCTATCCAATTTGGAGATGTATGGGTATGGTGGCAGGGTAGCCTAGTGGTTAGAGCGTTGGACTAGTAACCGGAAGGATGCAAGTTCATACCGCAGAGCTGACATCGTTTCAAAATCTGTCATTCTGCCCCTGAACAGGTGGTTAACCCGCTGTTCCTAGGCCGTCATTGAAAATAAGAATTTGTTCTTAACTGACTTGCCTAGTTAAATAAAGGTATACAAAAAAACACTTCTCCAATCTTTTTGGCCTTATACCAAAAAACAGCAAAACAATATACAGGATCAAATACAAATCTTAGAATCAACTATTAAAGACCACCAGAACCCACTGGATTCCAGAACCCACTGGATTCCAGAACACACTGGATTCCAGAACGCACTGGATTCTCCAATTACCTTGAATGAACTACAGGACAAAATAAAAACCCTCCAACCCAAAAAGGCCTGTGGTGTTGATGATATCCTCAATGAAATTATAAAATATACAGACAACAAATTCCAATGGGCTATACTAAAACTCTTTAACATCATCCTTAGCTCTGGCATCTTCCCCAATATTTAGAACCAAGGACTGATCATCCCAATCCACAAAAGTGGAGACAAATTTGACCCCAATAACTATCGTGAGATATGCCTCAACATAAACCTTGGGGAAATCCTCTGCATTATCATTAACAGCAGACTCGTACATTTCCTCAGTGAAAACAGGGTACACTGCACACCCTAATTGACAACCAAACAAACCAAAACAAAGGCAAAGTCTTCTCATGCTTTGTTGATTTCAAAAAAGCCTTTGACTCAATTTGGCATGAGGGTCTGCTATACAAACTGATGGAAAGTGGTGTTGGGGGTAAAACATACGACATTATAAAATCCACGTACACAAACAACAAGTGTGCGGTTAAAATTGGCAAAAAACCCACACATTTCTTCACACAGGGTCGTGGGGTTAGACAGGGATGCAGCTTAAGCCCCACCCTCTTCAACATATATATCAACGAATTGGCGCGGGCACTAGAAAAGTCTGCAGCACCCGGCCTCCCCCTGCTAGAATCCGAAGTCAAATGTCTGCTGTTTGCTGATGATCTGGTGCTTCTGTCACCAACCAATGAGGGCCTACAGCAGCACCTAGATCTTCTGCACAGATTCTATCAGACCTGGGCCCTGACAGTAAATCTCAGTAAGTCCAAAATAATGGTGTTCCAAAAAAGGTCCAGTCACCAGGACCACAAATACAAATTCCATCTAGACACTGTTGCCCTAGAGCACACAAAAAACTATACACACCTTGGCCTAAACATCAGCGCCACAGGTAACTTCCACAAAGCTGTGAACGATCTGAGAGACAAGGCAAGAAGGGCATTTGATGCCATCAAAAGGAACATACATTTCAACAGACCAATTAGGATTTGGCTAAAAATACTTGAAACCTTCCATAACAAAGCCATCACCAACAGAGAGATGAACCTAAGCAAGCTGGTCCTAGGGCTCCGTTCACAAACACACCCTACAGAGTCCCAGGACAGCAGCACAATTAGACTCAACCAAATCACGAGAAAACAAAAAGATAATTACTTGACACATTGGAAAGAATTAACAAAAAAACAGAGCAAACTAGAATGCTATTTGGCCCTACACAGAGAGTACACAGCGGCAGAATACCTGACCACTGTGACTGACCCAAACTTAAGGAAAGCTTTAACTATGTACAGACTCAGTGAGCATAGCATTGTTATTGAGAAAGGCCGCCGTAGGCAGACATGGCTCTCAAGAGAAGACAGACTATGTGCTCACTGCCCACAAAATGAGTTGGAAGCTGAGCTATACTTGTAAAGAACAAACACCATTGTAAATACAACCCATATTTATGTTTATTTATTTTCCCTTTTGTACTTTAACTATTTGCACATCGTTAAAACACTGTATATAGACATATAATATGACATTTGAAATGTCTTTATTCTTTTGGAACTTCTGTGAGTGTAATGTTTACTGTTCATTTATATAGTTTATTTCACTTTTGTTATCTATTTCACTTGCTTTGGTAACATTAAGGTATGTTTCCCATGCTGATAAAGCCCTTAAATTGAATTGAGAGGAAATTCAGATAGACGGATGAGCACTCTTTAGTGTTGCATAGGGAGTGTGTGTGTGTGAGGTGTTCTATACATGAGAGGGCATACTGAGTCAAATGGCTTTGTATGTGTGGAGGGAGGAAGGGAAAACACTGCCAGCAGTGTGTTTGCTTGAGTGGGAGGAGAATGGGGTGGCAGAGTGTGTGAATCACATTAAATTTCTGTCTCTGTCTTTCTCTGTCTCCCCTCTCTTTCTCCCACTCTCTCTTTGTCTTCCCTATTTTCTCTCTCTCTCTCCCCTCTGTCTCTCTCTCTCCCCTCTGTCTCTCTCTCTCTCCCCTCTCTTTCTACCACTCTCTCTTTGTCTTCCCTATTTTCTCTCTCTCTCCTCTGTCTCTCTCCCTCTCCCCTCTGTCTCCCCTCCCTGTCTCTCTCTCCCCTCTGTATCCCATATTCTCTCTCTGTCTCTCTCTCCCCTCTGCTTCCCCTACTCTCTCTGTCTCTGTCTCCCCTCTCTGTCTCTCTCTCCCCTGTCTCCCCTCTCTGTCTCTCTCTCCCCTGTCTCCCCTCTCTGTCTCTCTCTCTCCCCTCTGTATCCCATATTCTCTCTCTGTCTCTCTCTCCCCTCTGTCTCTCTCTCCCCTGTCTCCCCTCTCTGTCTCTCTCTCTCCCCTCTGTCTCTCTCTCCCTTCTGTATCCCCTCTGTCTCTCTCTCCCCTCTGTATCCCCTCTGTCTCTCTCTCTCCCCTCTGTATCCCCTCTGTCTCTCTCTCTCCCCTCTGTCTCTCTCCCCTCTGTCTCTCTCTCCCCTCTGTCTCTCTCTCCCCTCTGTATTCCCTCTGTCTCTCTCTCCCCTCTGTATCCCCTCTGTCTCTCTCTCCCCTCTGTCTCTCTCTCCCCTCTGTATCCCCTCTCGCTCCCCTCTCTCTCTCTCTCCCCCCCCTGTCTGCCCTCTGTCTCTCTCTCCCCCCTCTGTATCCCCTCTCTAAATCACATTATCCAGAATAAGAATAATAAGACAAAGTGAAAACATCCAACCAAAATAAACAGGAAATACAACCATTTCATATATCTATATTATAAATAAAAGAGATATGGCATAATTAGAGGGTTATGAAACAACATTTAACATATTGTTCTGCACTGTGATATTAAAATATAACATCGTTATGTTTAACTCCTTGTGTAGTTAAAAGGCACAGGGTGATACTGTCTTCCAACTACATCATCCAGACACCAGTCCATCCTGTTTAAGATTGTTGGTCCACGAAGCAGAAAGGAGAAGAACAAGGTTTGTGTGTGTTTCCCTTTACAGGGTGGTAAACTGGCCCAGGGTTTGCTTCAGCTTCTCAGCAATCTGACCAATGAGAAGAAAACTACATTAACAATCATGCAACAGGAGACAACAACTACATTAACCAGAGCATGCAATGGCAGATTACAAGTACATTAAACAGCATACAGAGACAACTACACTAACCAGAGCATGCAACAGGAGACGAGAACTACATTAACCATCATGCAACAGGAGACAACACCTACATTAACCAGAGCATGCAATGGCAGATTACAAGTACATTAAACAGCATACAGAGACAACTACACTAACCAGAGCATGCAACAGGAGACGAGAACTACATTAACCATCATGCAACAGGAGACAACACCTACATTAACCAGAGCATGCAATGGCAGATTACAAGTACATTAAACAGCATACATAGACAACTACACTAACCAGAGCATGCAACAGGAGACGAGAACTACATTAACCATCATGCAACAGGAGACAACACCTACATTAACCAGAGCATGCATCTACAGTATTACTCTTTAGACTTGTGTGATATAGAGCACATGGATGTAATACATGTATCACTAGCCACTTTAAACTATGCCACTTTGTTTACATACTCATCTCATTTGTACATACTGTACTCGATACCATCTACTGTATCTTGCCTATGCTGCTCTGTACATCACTCATTCATATATCCTTATGTACATATTCTTTATCCCCTTACACTGTGTACAAGACAGTAGTTTTGGAATTGTTAGTTAGATTACTTGTTATTACTGCATTGTCGGAACTAGAAGCACAAGCATTTCGCTACACTCGCATTAACATCTGCTAACCATGTGTATGTGACAAATAAAATTTGATTTGATTTGGATGCCTTTCAAACCATATTGTCTTATCAAACCATATTGTCTCTATCCAAACATATGATTCTTTCAAAACATCATGAAACACAATAACCCCCTCTCTCTCTTACCGTTTCACAGAACCCTCTCTCTTACTCCCCTTACCGTTTCACAGAACCCTCTCTCGCTCTTACCCCCCCTTACCGTTTCACAGAACCCTCTCTCTTACTCCCCTTACCGTTTCACGGAACCCTCCCTCTCTCTTACCCCCCTTACCGTTTCATAGAACCCTTTCTTACTCTCTCTTACCCCCCCTTACCGTTTCATAGAACCCTTTCTTACTCTCTCTTACCCCCCCTTACCGTTTCATAGAACCCTCTCTCTCTTGCCCCCCCCCCCCTTACCGTTTCATAGAACCCTCCCTCTCTCTTACTCCCCTTACCGATTCATAGAATCCTCTCTCTCTTGCCCCCCCCTTACCGTTTCATAGAACCTTTTCTTACTCTCTCTTGCCCCCCCTTACCGTTTCATAGAACCCTCCCTCTCTCTTGCCCCCCCCTTACCGTTTCATAGAACCCTTTCTTACTCTCTCTTGACCCCCCTTACCGTTTCATAGAACCCTCTCTCTCTCTTGCCCCCCCCCTTACCGTTTCATAGAACCCTCTCTCTCTTGCCACCCCCCTTACCGTTTCATAGAACCCTCTCTCTCTTACCCCCCTTACCATTTCATAGAACCCTCTCTCTCTCTTGCCCCCCCCCTTACCATTTCATAGAACCCTCTCTCTCTTGCCCCCCTCTTACCGTTTCATAGAACCTGATCTGTTCTTCCAGGTAGAGCTGCATGACTCTGTTGTAGTCATAGATACGGTTGCTATGGAAGTGGTTCATCTCAGCTGTATGGAAACACAGATGGCAGGTAAGAGGTTGTGTTACACAGGTGAACGTGTGTGTGTGTGTGTCTGTGTGTGTTACCTTGTAGTGAGTAGCACATGATGCTAATGCGTTTGGCCATGGTCCCTTTATCCTGTGTGGTGATCTTCCCTGCTGCCACCATCTTGTCCCCTTCCCTCACCTTCTCTATAGCCGCCTACACACACACACACACACACACACACACACACACACACACTTGATTTAGCTTGACCAGCACTCCTGGAGAGCGGAGTTTGTACTTTTAGGACTATTCCATTGCTTCTACTGTTACGGGCCAGTTAAATCAAGCACTGCTCAACAAACTACTTCTTCAACTTAGTCGTGATCTGACGTGTATCAGGCTACAATACTTAATAATAATAATAATAGTTGACAGTAGTAGAGTCTGTTGTGTACCTTGTGTACTCCGATAGTATCAGGGAAGCAGCCTAGCAACCCTTTGTATTCGTTGTTGGTTTCCATCAGGAAATGAAGGTCTTTTCTGGGCTGAAAGAAATATACATCACAACCGTTTATTTTCACTCAGGGTCTGTAGTTCGACCTTCAGAGACAATGAGAGAATGAGAGAGAGAGGCAGAGGGAGAGAGAAAGAAGGGGGATGGATAGTAGAGAGAGACAGAGTGGGAGACAGGGAGAGAATGGCATAGAGAGAAAGAGGGGGCGGGATGGAGAGAGAGAGAATGTATTCAAAAGGAAGGAAGGAGGGAGAGAAACGAACAGGAAATGCCTCAGGGACAGGAAGAACATAGGTTATCTATGTGTGTGTGTTACCTGCTCAGCTACGATCTGTGAGATCTCCTCGTATGTTTTCCCTGCAGCTGTGAGAGCATCTGTGAGTGTGGCCTCTCCTGCACCACACACACACACACACACACACGACAGAGACCCAATTGATCATAGTGTACAGTTTAGTGACAGTACTATGACAGTAGCCAGCACCACAGAGCATACATTTGAGGTGGCAGGTAGCCTAGTGGTTAGAGTGTAGAGGTGGCAGGTAGCCTAGTGGTTAGAGGAGGCAGGTAGCCTAGTGGTTAGAGTGTAGAGGTGGCAGGTAGCCTAGTGGTTAGAGTGTAGAGGTGGCAGGTAGCCTAGTGGTTAGAGTGTAGATGTGGCAGGTAGCCTAGTGGTTAGAGTGTAGAGGTGGCAGGTAGCCTAGTGGTTAGAGTGTAGAGGTGCCAGGTAGCCTAGTGGTTAGAGTGTAGAGGTGGCAGGTAGCCTAGTGGTTAGAGTGTAGAGGTGGCAGGGTAGCCTAGTGGTTAGAGCGTTGCACTAGTAACCGAAAGGTTGCAAGTTCAAATCCCCGAGCTGACAAGGTACAAATCTGTCGTTCTGCCCCTGCACAAGGCAGTTAACCTGCTGTTCCTTAGGCCGTCATTGAAAATAAGAATTTGTTCTTAACTGACTTGCCTAGTTAAATAAAGGTAAAAAAATCCTCATGGGAGTCAGTCAATACCTGTATAGCCACTGGTGTTGAAGACAGATGACAGGTTCTGAAAGGCTTTCCCAATCTTCTGGTACTCCTTACGCAGAGCTGAACACATCAAACAGACACCTGGTTTTAATGCAGTACGACTTGGAGGGAGTTGTAGTTTTAATAGAGTACGGCTAGGAGGGAGTTGTAGTTTTAACAGAGTATGGCTTGGAGGGAGTTGTAGTTTTAACAGAGTATGGCTAGGAGGGCGTTGTAGTTTTAACAGAGTATGGCTAGGAGGGCGTTGTAGTTTTAACAGAGTATGGCTAGGAGGGAGTTGTAGTTTTAACAGAGTATGGCTAGGAGGGAGTTGTAGTTTTAACAGAGTAGGGTTAGGAGGGAGTTGTAGTTTTAACAGAGTATGGCTAGCAGGGAGTTGTAGTTTTAACAGAGTATGCTAGGAGGGAGTTGTAGTTTTAACAGAGTATGGCTAGGAGGGAGTTGTAGTTTTAACAGAGTATGGCTAGGAGGGTGTGTGTGTGTGTGTGTGTGTGTTTCACTCCTCACGGCCTGTGCAGCGTTTCCAGTGTATGTTCCCAACGTTCAGCAGGTCTTTAACTCCATCATCCATCTCTTTAGTGAACCTACTGAACAACTCACACTTCTGCTCCCTGCACACACACACACGCCACACGCGCACGCACGCACGTGCACGCACGCACGCACACACACCACACACACACATACGCACACACACGCATACACACACACACACACACAGCCAGATAAGAACCAATGTCAAATAAGCATCTGAAATCTGTGTGTATCTATCTACCATACGTACACTTCTATTATGTCTAACTCAGGAGCTTCAGGGTCGATGGTGGAGAAGACCATTGGTCCAACACACTCATCCTTCTCTGCTCTCCTCTTCCCGGTTTTCCACTCCTGACCAAACACATACACACAGACAGACAGAGAGAGTGAAGGACCGCACGACTGTGTGTGTGCGTGCGTGCGTGCGCGTGTGTGTGTGCGTGTGTGTGTGTGTGCGTGTGTGTACCTTCTCGTCTCTGTATGTGAGGAAGAGTTGGAAGACGTCACTGTTAGAGACGACGGGATGGCGACACATACGACACATCCAGCCCTGCAGCCTTTCCATCCTCATCTTGATAAACTCCTCCTCAAAACGACCTGGCAAGATGGAGGAATGGATAGAATAATGCTAATAATAATAATATTGCATTTGACGACCACTCTTCTGCAGACGACCTGGTTGAACTAATTGGTCCTTGGTCACGCTCCTACCCACTCCACCTGTTATCACTTAATAACAAACTTGTGTGCCATCTGTAAATACGAATACAAATGTTAAATTAGGAGCCTAGTTGGTTCAGCCACAGAAAAAGACAGCAAGCTTTCACGCTAGCCATGATTGGCTGAGATAATGAGTGGGCTGGACATGCAGAGAGATGAGTTTCCGATTGGTCTGCCATTCAGCATGCTTCTGTCTATTTGAGCCGGTCAGTATGTCTAGGTAATCCTGTCTAACGCATCTTAAAATTAAAAAAAATAAATAGATCTTGTGGTATAACTGCGTAAGTGTTGCTCTCTACTTTCAGGAGGACAGAGTTTTGAAATCAGTGGAATTAGAGTATGATGGCTAAGGAGACCTGTCTCTGGATTACATCTTCCATCTAAGGGAAACCATGGCAACCGTGAGAGAGGGAGAAGCGTCCATCCATGTATAAGGGTAAGATAGTCCAGCTAGCTACATTTTCAGATATTACATGTTACAAAATTTTGTCAGAAAGTTGTATTAATTTCATGTTAAAGTGTACTGTTAGCTAGCTAGCTAACGTTAGCTGACTAGCTCACTAGCTAATATTACATGTATGATCTGAGGGGTAATATTATTCGTATCTCAAAGCCATTTGGTTTGCTAGTTATTAGCCTAATGTTAGCTGGCTAACGTTGAACTTGGTTGATTAGTTACCTGCAGATTCATGCAGGGTAGTAACGTCATGAGTTGGGATTATGGTTCATTGTTTAGCTAGCTAGCTACATGTTTAAACAAAATACTTCACTATGCAAATATCCATTTCAATAGGGTGAGTAAAATGGTCAGCTCAGAGTGAGCTGGTTTCTCATGTGTCTGGAAGTAGCTAGCAAGCTAGCTAATATTAGCCAGTTAGCTTGCGTGTTTGACTGTTGATGTTAGGTCAGCTAGCTAACGTTACCTGTACGATCTGTGTAGTAGTATTATTCGTATCTTAGAGCCATTTGCATTGCTAGTTATAGCCTCATGCTAGCTAGTTAACAATGAACCTGGTGTGTTAGCTATCTGCAGATTGATGCAGGTTAGTAACGGCATGAGTTGGGATTATATTAAATTGCTAAACAGCGTGGCCGTTTTCCTTTCTGTTTTAAGATGAGTTGGCTCCTTACTCCAGAACCTGATAAACGTACCTGGATTCACTTCATGTTAAAGTGTACTGTTAGCTAGCTAGCTGACGCTAGCTGACTAGCTCGCTAGCTAATATTACACGTATGATCTGTGTAGTAACATTATTCGAATCTCAAAGCCATTTGGTTTGCTAGTTATTAGCCTAATGTTAGCTAGCTAGTTAACATGGAACCTGTTCTTCAGCTTTTGGACTATTAAATTGTGATTTCCTGTATTATACTTATACTAATACTTATACTAAAAATGATATTATATTATACTGATCCATTTACTTTATTGTTCAATATTATTATATTTGTTATTGTTGTTGTATTGTCCAGAAGGAACCTGCCAGTAAGCAGGTTGGACGACGTTATACCATGCATAACCCATCTCTACGGAATAATAAAACCAGAAACCTTTTCTGTTATATTACGGGGGAGTGTTTAAATGTAAGTGCTGTTATATTACGGGGGAGTGTTTAAATGTAAGGGCTGTTATATTACGGGGAGTGTTTAAATGTAAGTGCTGTTATATTACGGGGAGTGTTTAAATGTAAGTGCTCTGTTATATTATGGGGAGTGTTTAAATGTAAGGGCTGTTATATTACGGGGGAGTGTTTAAATGTAAGTGCTGTCATATTACGGGGAGTGTTTAAATGTAAGTGCTCTGTTATATTACGGGGGAGTGTTTAAATGTAAGTGCTGTTATATTACGGGGGAGTGTTTAAATGTAAGTGCTGTTATATTATGGGGAGTGTTTACATGTTATATTACGGGGAGTGTTTAAATGTAAGTGCTCTGTTATATTACGGGGGAGTGTTTAAATGTAAGTGCTGTTATATTACGGGGGAGTGTTTAAATGTAAGTGCTCTGTTATATTACGGGGGAGTGTTTAAATGTAAGTGCTGTTATATTATGGGGAGTGTTTAAATGTAAGTGCTGTTATATTACGGGGGAGTGTTTAAATGTAAGTGCTGTTATATTACGGGGGAGTGTTTAAATGTAAGTGCTCTGTTATATTACGGGGGAGTGTTTAAATGTAAGTGCTGTTATATTACGGGGGAGTGTTTAAATGTAAGTGCTGTTATATTACGGGGGAGTGTTTAAATGTAAGTGCTGTTATATTACAGGGAGTGTTTAAATGTTATATTACGGGGAGTTTTTAAATGTAAGTGCTCTGTTATATTACGGGGGAGTGTTTAAATGTAAGTGCTGTTATATTACGGGGAGTGTTTAAATGTAAGTGCTGTTATATTACGGGGGAGTGTTTAAATGTAAGTGCTGTTATATTACAGGGAGTGTTTAAATGTTATATTACGGGGAGTTTTTAAATGTAAGTGCTCTTGCTAAACATGTATTATGCTTCCACATTTTCTAGTCTTAGTTATTACACCCCTTTGATGATATTCATGTCCTCAGTTTGTTATGCCATGTTCTGTTCTGTTTTAGTTTATGTTTGTCAGTGTCCTCCTTATTACGTGTTACTGTTAAACCCATTTCCTTCCTGTTAATTAAATGGTACTGTTAAACCCATTTCCTTCCTGTTAATTACCTGTTACTGTTAAACCCATTTCCTTCCTGTTAATTACATGGCACTGTTAAACCCATTTCCTTTCTGTTAATTACGTTACTGTTAAACCCATTTCCTTCCTGTTAATTACGTTACTGTTAAACCCATTTCCTTCCTGTTAATTACGTGTTACTGTTAAACCCATTTCCTTCCTGTTAATTACGTTACTGTTAAACCCATTTACTTCCTGTTAATTACATGGTACTGTTAAACCCATTTCCTTCCTGTTAATTCTGTTACTGTTAAACCCATTTCCTTCCTGTTAATTACGTTACTGTTAAACCCATTTACTTCCTGTTAATTACATGGTACTGTTAAACCCATTTCCTTCCTGTTAATTACGTGTTACTGTTAAACTCATTTCCTTCCTGTTAATTACATGGTACTGTTAAACCCATTTCCTTCCTGTTAATTACGTGTTACTGTTAAACCCATTTCCTTCCTGTTAATTACGTTACTGTTTAACCCATTTCCTTCCTGTTAATTACATGGTACAGTTAAACCCATTTCCTTCCTGTTAATTACGTGTTACTGTTAAACCCATTTCCTTCCTGTTAATTACGTTACTGTTAAACCCATTTCCTTCCTGTTAATTACGTTACTGTTAAACCCATTTAATTCCTGTTAATTACGTTACTGTTAAACCCATTTCCTTCCTGTTAATTACGTTACTGTTAAACCCATTTCCTTCCTGTTAATTACGTTACTGTTAAACCCATTTCCTTCCTGTTAATTACATGGTATGGTAAACCCATTTACTTCCTGTTAATTACATAGTACTGTTAAACCCATTTCCTTCCTGTTAATTACATGGTACTGTTAAACCCATTTCCTTCTTGTTAATTACATTACTGTTAAACCCATTTCCTTCCTGTTAATTACATGGTACTGTTAAACCCATTTCCTTCCTGTTAATTACGTTACTGTTAAACCCATTTCCTTCCTGTTAATTACATGGAACTGTTAAACCCATTTCCTTCCTGTTAATTACGTGTTACTGTTAAACCCATTTCCTTCCTGTTAATTACATGGTACTGTTAAACCCATTTACCTCCTGTTAATTACGTTACTGTTAAACCCATTTCCTTCCTGTTAATTACATGGTACTGTTAAACCCATTTCCTTCCTGTTAATTACATGGTACTGTTAAACCCATTTCCTTCCTGTTAATTACATGGTACTGTTAAACCCATTTCCTTCCTGTTAATTACATGGTACTGTTAAACCCATTTCCTTCCTGTTAATTACGTTACTTTTAAACCCATTTCCTTCCTGTTAATTACATGGTACTGTTAAACCCATTTCCTTCCTGTTAATTACGTTACTGTTAAACCCATTTCCTTCCTGTTAATTACGTGTTACTGTTAAACCCATTTCCTTCCTGTTAATTACGTGTTACTGTTAAACCCATTTCCTTCCTGTTAATTACGTTACTGTTAAACCCATTTACTTCCTGTTATTTACGTGTTACTGTTAAACCCATTTCCTTCCTGTTAATTACGTTACTGTTAAACCCATTTCCTTCCTGTTAATTACGTGTTACTGTTAAACCCATTTCCTTCCTGTTAATTACATGGTACTGTTAAACCCATTTCCTCCCTGTTAATTACGGTACTGTTAAACCCATTTCGTTCCTGTTAATTACGTTACTGTTAAACCCATTTCCTTCCTGTTAATTACGTGTTACTGTTAAACCCATTTCCTTCCTGTTAATTACGTGTTACTGTTAAACCCATTTCCTTCCTGTTAATTACATGGTACTGTTAAACCCATTTCCTTCCTGTTAATTACATTACTGTTAAACCCATTTCCTTCCTGTTAATTACATGGTACTGTTAAACCCATTTCCTTCCTGTTAAATACATTACTGTTAAACCCATTTCCTTCCTGTTAATTACATGTTACTGTTAAACCCATTTCCTTCCTGTTAATTACTTGTTACTGTTAAACCCATTTCCTTCCAGTTAATTACGTTACTGTTAAACCCATTTCCTTCCTGTTAATTACGTTACTGTTAAACCCATTTCCTTCCTGTTAATTACGTTACTGTTAAACCCATTTCCTTCCTGTTAATTACGTTACTGTTAAACCCATTTCCTTCCTGTTAATTATGTGTTACTGTTAAACCCATTTCCTTCCTGTTAATTACGTTACTGTTAAACCCATTTACTTCCTGTTATTTACATGTTACTGTTAAACCCACTTCCTTCCTGTTAATTACGTTACTGTTAAACCCATTTCCTTCCTGTTAATTAAGTGTTACTGTTAAACCCATTTCCTTCCAGTTAATTACATGGTACTGTTAAACCCATTTCCTTCCTGTTAATTACGGTACTGTTAAACCCATTTCGTTCCTGTTAATTACGTCACTGTTAAACCCATTTCCTTCCTGTTAATTACGTGTTACTGTTAAACCCATTTCCTTCCTGTTAATTACATGGTACTGTTAAACCCATTTCCTTCCTGTTAATTACATTACTGTTAAACCCATTTCCTTCCTGTTAATTACATGGTACTGTTAAACCCATTTCCTTCCTGTTAATTACATTACTGTTAAACCCATTTCCTTCCTGTTAATTACATGTTACTGTTAAACCCATTTCCTTCCTGTTAATTACATGTTACTGTTAAACCCATTTCCTTCCAGTTAATTACGTTACTGTTAAACCCATTTCCTTCCTGTTAATTACGTTACTGTTAAACCAATTTCCTTCCTGTTAATTACATGGTACTGTTAAACCCATTTCCTTCCTGTTAATTACGTGTTACTGTTAAACCCATTTCCTTCCTGTTAATTACATTACTGTTAAACCAATTTCCTTCCTGTTAATTACATGGTACTGTTAAACCCATTTCCTATCTGTTAATTACATTACTGTTAAACCCATTTCCTTCCTGTTAATTACATGTTACTGTTAAACCCATTTCCTTCCTGTTAATTACATGTTACTGTTAAACCCATTTCCTTCCAGTTAATTACGTTACTGTTAAACCCATTTCCTTCCTGTTAATTACGTTACTGTTAAACCCATTTCCTTCCTGTTAATTACATGGTACTGTTAAACCCATTTCCTTCCTGTTAATTACGTGTTACTGTTAAACCCATTTCCTTTCTGTTAATTACGTGTTACTGTTAAACCCATTTCCTTCCTGTTAATTACATTACTGTTAAACCAATTTCCTTCCTGTTAATTACGTGTTACTGTTAAACCCATTTCCTTCCTGTTAATTACGTATTACTGTTAAACCCATTTCCTTCCTGTTAATTACGTGTTACTGTTAAACCCATTTCCTTCCTGTTAATTACGTGTTACTGTTAAACCCATTTCCTTCCTGTTAATTACGTGTTACTGTTAAACCCATTTCCTTCCTGTTAATTACGTATTACTGTTAAACCCATTTCCTTCCTGTTAATTACGTGTTACTGTTAAACCCATTTCCTTCCTGTTAATTACATGGTACTGTTAAACCCATTTCCTTCCTGTTAATTACGTGTTACTGTTAAACCCATTTCCTTCCTGTTAATTACGTTACTGTTAAACCCATTTCCTTCCTGTTAATTACGTGTTACTGTTAAACCCATTTCCTTCCTGTTAATTACATGGTACTGTTAAACCCATTTCCTTCCTGTTAATTACGTGTTACTGTTAAACCCATTTCCTTCCTGTTAATTACGTTACTGTTAAACCCATTTCCTTCCTGTTAATTACGTGTTACTGTTAAACCCATTTCCTTCCTGTTAATTACATGGTACTGTTAAACCCATTTCCTTTCTGTTAATTACGTGTTACTGTTAAACCCATTTCCTTCCTGTTAATTACGTTACTGTTAAACCCATTTCCTTCCTGTTAATTACGGTACTGTTAAACCCATTTCCTTCCTGTTAATTACGGTACTGTTAAACCCATTTCCTTCCTGTTAATTACGTGTTACTGTTAAACCCATTTCCTTCCTGTTAATTACGTGTTACTGTTAAACCCATTTCCTTCCTGTTAATTACGTATTACTGTTAAACCCATTTCCTTCCTGTTAATTACGTGTTACTGTTAAACCCATTTCCTTCCTGTTAATTACGTGTTACTGTTAAACCCATTTCCTTCCTGTTAATTACGTTACTGTTAAACCCATTTCCTTCCTGTTAATTACGTGTTACTGTTAAACCCATTTCCTTCCTGTTAATTACATGGTACTGTTAAACCCATTTCCTTCCTGTTAATTACGTGTTACTGTTAAACCCATTTCCTTCCTGTTAATTACGTTACTGTTAAACCCATTTCCTTCCTGTTAATTACGTTACTGTTAAACCCATTTCCTTCCTGTTAATTACGTGTTACTGTTAAACCCATTTCCTTCCTGTTAATTACATTATTGTTAAACCTATTTTACCTCCTGTTAATTACGTGTTATTGTTAAACCCATTTCCTTCCTGTTAATTACATGGTACTGTTAAACCCATTTCCTTCCTGTTAATTACGTTACTGTTAAACTCATTTCCTTCCTGTTAATTACGTGTTACTGTTAAACCCATTTCCTTCCTGTTAATTACGTGGTATTGTTAAACCCATTTCCTTCCTGTTAATTACGTGGTACTGTTAAACCCATTTCCTTCCTGTTAATTACGGTACTGTTAAACCCATTTCCTTCCTGTTAATTACGTTACTGTTAAACCCATTTCCTTCCTGTTAATTACGTGTTACTGTTAAACCCATTCCCTTCCTGTTAATTACATGGTACTGTTAAACCCATTTCCTTCCTGTTAATTACATGGTACTGTTAAACCCATTTCCTTCCTGTTAATTACGTTACTGTTAAACCCATTTCCTTCCTTCCTTCCTGTTAATTACGTTACTGTTAAACCCATTTCCTTCCTGTTAATTACATGGTACTGTTAAACCCATTTCTTTCCTGTTAATTACGTGTTACTGTTAAACCCATTTCCTTCCTGTTAATTACGTGTTACTGTTAAACCCATTTCCTTCCTGTTAATTACGTTACTGTTAAACCCATTTCCTTCCTGTTAATTACGTTACTGTTAAACCCATTTCCTTCCTGTTAATTACGTTACTGTTAAACCCATTTCCTTCCTGTTAATTACGTGTTACTGTTAAACCCATTTCCTTCCTGTTAATTACGTGTTACTGTTAAACCCATTTCCTTCCTGTTAATTACGTGTTACTGTTAAACCCATTTCCTTCCTGTTAATTACGTGTTACTGTTAAACCCATTTCCTTCCTGTTAATTACGTTACTGTTAAACCCATTTCCTTCCTGTTAATTACGTGTTACTGTTAAACCCATTTCCTTCCTGTTAATTACATGGTACTGTTAAACCCATTTCCTTCCTGTTAATTACGTGTTACTGTTAAACCCATTTCCTTCCTGTTAATTACGTTACTGTTAAACCCATTTCCTTCCTGTTAATTACGTTACTGTTAAACCCATTTCCTTCCTGTTAATTACGTGTTACTGTTAAACACATTTCCTTCCTGTTAATTACATTACTGTTAAACCCATTTTACCTCCTGTTAATTACGTGTTACTGTTAAACCCATTTCCTTCCTGTTAATTACATGGTACTGTTAAACCCATTTCCTTCCTGTTAATTACGTTACTGTTAAACCCATTTCCTTCCTGTTAATTACGTGTTACTGTTAAACCCATTTCCTTCCTGTTAATTACGTTACTGTTAAACCCATTTCCTTCCTGTTAATTACGTGGTACTGTTAAACCCATTTCCTTCCTGTTAATTACGGTACTGTTAAACCCATTTCCTTCCTGTTAATTACGTTACTGTTAAACCCATTTCCTTCCTGTTAATTACGTGTTACTGTTAAACCCATTTCCTTCCTGTTAATTACATGGTACTGTTAAACCCATTTCCTTCCTGTTAATTACATGGTACTGTTAAACCCATTTCCTTCCTGTTAATTACGTTACTGTTAAACCCATTTCCTTCCTGTTAATTACATGGTACTGTTAAACCCATTTCTTTCCTGTTAATTACGTGTTACTGTTAAACCCATTTCCTTCCTGTTAATTACGTGTTACTGTTAAACCCATTTCCTTCCTGTTAATTACGTTACTGTTAAACCCATTTCCTTCCTGTTAATTACATGGTACTGTTAAACCCATTTCCTTCCTGTTAATTACGTTACTGTTAAACCCATTTCCTTCCTGTTAATTACGTGTTACTGTTAAACCCATTTCCTTCCTGTTAATTACGTGTTACTGTTAAACCCATTTCCTTCCTGTTAATTACATGGTACTGTTAAACCCATTTCCTTCCTGTTAATTACATGGTATTGTTAAACCCATTTCCTTCCTGTTAATTACCCTATTTCTCCCTGATATGTGTTTTGTCCCTACTAAATCACTACAACCCTATCTCCTGGCTGTATAAGCCAACAACATCCACCATCATATTCTCCTCCCCCTCGGTCTTTGCGTTGTGTGTAAAAAAAAATAAAACAGATAATTGGATTTCTCTCATCACCTAATTCATCCACATTTTAATAGACATACCATAGTGACATTCTGAACCAGTAAATTACAAAACCTATTTTATACTAAACTTTAACATTTATACCTGTAATAATAATAAGAAATGCCATTTAGAAGACACTTTTATCCAACGTGACTTGCATACATTTTGTGTGTATGGGCTGTCAGGGGAATCGATAAAACACCTCATTAGATGGCCATTGTCAACAGGCTCCAATACAGAACTATTTATGACCTCACTAGATGGCCATTGTCAACAGGCTCCAATACAGAACAATTTATGACCTCATTAGATGGCCATTGTCAACAGTCTCCAATACAGAACTATTTATGACCTCATTAGATGGCCATTGTCAACAGGCTCCAATACAGAAATATTTATGACCTCACTAGATGGCCATTGTCAACAGGCTCCAATACAGAACTATTTATGACCTCACTAGATGGCCATTGTCAACAGGCTCCAATACAGAACTATTTATGACCTCACTAGATGGCCATTGTCAACAGGCTCCAATATAGAACTATTTATGACCTCACTAGATGGCCATTGTCAACAGGCTCCAATACAGAACTATTTATGACCTCACTAGATGGCCATTGTCAACAGGCTCCAATACAGAACTATTTATGCTTGAAGGACGCCTTACACACAGCTCAATACATATTTTCTAAAGCCACGCTTTTTCAGACCACAAGACCTATTCAGGAAAAACTGAGGCGACGGTTGCCATGGAAGCCACTGACCTGTGACTTGTTTGTCAGGCAGCGAGGGGATGGGGATGGCGGAACCAAACTTCTCCAACAGGCGCTCATACAGCCAATCAAAATGCTTATACCTGTGATTGACAGGTCTGTTGGTCGTCTGTAGAAAACACAAAAAGAAGAGTCAGAGAAGTGTGTGTGTGTGTGTGTGTGTGTTATTAAACAACTAAATTGACCAACGTCAGTTCAATTACTTGAATTCCATTTAGTTTGTATTTTTTGTGAGCTCTGCGTGCCGTAGAGAAATCAGATCAAGAACAAACTGTGGGCCGCTGGAAGTTGTAGTTTTCAACAGAAAATATTAAACTTAGTTCAGGGCAGAAAACGTGGTAATTAACTACAATGACTATAATCCATTGCGCCTGCCCTGCTCTTCCGGCCCCAGAAAGACACATGAGAGAGGAATGTACACAGCACAACGACAATAGGGATATTGACAGTTCGTTAGGGAGCTGTACCCGATTAATATTTGTAGTACTTGGTAATTAGTCGTCTTGAAAGCATGCCCTATCTACTTTGAAGAACAACTAAAATAGTTTTATCGTCAGACAGCTCTGCAGCATATTAGGTAGCTACTGGCTAGCTAGTTACTATTACATATTAGGTAGCTACTGGCTAGCTAGTTACTGTTACATATTATGTAGCTACTGGCTAGCTAGTTACTATTACATATTAGGTAGCTACTGGCTAGCTAGTTACTGTTACATATTAGGTAGCTACTGGCTAGCTAGTTACTATTACATATTAGGTAGCTACTGGCTAGCTAGTTACTATTACATATTAGGTAGCTACTAGCTAGCTAGTTACTATTACATATTAGGTAGCTACTAGCTATCCAGTTACTGTTACATATTAGGTAGCTACTAGCTAGCTAGTTACTATTACATATTAGGTAGCTACTAGCTATCCAGTTACTGTTACATATTAGGTAGCTACTAGCTAGCTAGTTACTATCACATATTAGGTAGCTACTAGCTATCCAGTTACTGTTACATATTAGGTAGCTACTAGCTAGCTAGTTACTATTACATATTAGGTAGCTACTAGCTATCCAGTTACTGTTACATATTAGGTAGCTACTAGCTAGCTAGTTACTATTACATATTAGGTAGCTACTAGATAGCTAGTTACTGTTACATATTAGGTAGCTACTAGCTATCCAGTTACTGTTACATATTAGGTAGCTACTAGCTAGCTAGTTACTATTACATATTAGGTAGCTACTAGCTATCCAGTTACTGTTACATATTAGGTAGCTACTAGCTAGCTAGTTACTATTACATATTAGGTAGCTACTAGATAGCCAGCTAGCTAGTTACTAGCCTAGCTAAATAGGATGACTTGTTAATGAGGTTAGATGGTTGGCTGCTACTGCCTGAGCAGAGATGACAGTCCTCAAATAAAAACAACTTAATAAGACACTTGAATGTTCTAAAAATTTGGCTTTGGAATTTCTACAAAAATTAAATTTCTATTAAAAAGCTTAAGCATAATTATTTTTTATTTTTATACAAATCAAAACGGAACCAAACTGAAACGACCTCAAAAAGCACTAATCGCTCAGCACTAGTGTGTGTGTGTGTGTGTGTGTGTGATACTCACGTTGGGTGTGACCTGATATTCTATGTAACTCTTCAGCCCATACATCTTAGAGCCCTTTTTAGGATCAGCCACGACACAGTCAAGAGGAGACTGGGGATACAGCCACACTGGCCCCACATCTCCCATCTACACACACACACACACACACACACACACACACACACACACACACACACACACACACACACACACACACACACACACACACACACACACACACACACACACACACACACACACACACACACACACACAAACAATTACTACATTGCTATTACCATCTAGAGTAGCAGATGGAGTTTCCCCCCCATAAATGTAATGCCTTGTAAATGTACTGTTACATAAATGTAGAGTAATGTAATGTTATATAAATAATGTCATGTAAATGTAATGTGAATGTAATATAATGTAAATGTAATGCCTTGTAAAAGTAATGTAAAGTAATGCAGATGGATGTAAAAGTAATTTATTGTAAAGTCATGTCAATGTAATGTTACTGTAATGTAATGTACTGTAATGTAAATTTAATGTAATGTACTGTAAAGCAATGTTAATGTAATGTAATGCAATGTACTGTAAATAAATGTTAACGTGATGTACTGTAAAGTAATGTTAATGTAATGTACTGTAATATAATGTTGATGTAATATACTGTAATGTTGATGTAATGTACTGTAATGTAATGTTAATGTAATGTACTGTAAAGTAATGTTAACGCAATGTACTGCAAAGTAATGTCAATGAAATGTACTGTAATGTACTGTAAAGTAATGTTCATGCAATGTACTATAATGTCATGTTAATGTTAATGTAATGTACTATTAAGTCATGTTAATGTAATTCACTGTAACGTAATGTTAATGTAGTGTACTGTAAAGTTAATGTAATGTACTGTGAATAAATGTTAATGTGATGTACTGTTAAGTAATGTCCTGTAAAGTAATGTTAACACAATGTCCTGTAAAGTAATGTTACCATAATGCACTGTAAAGTAATGCAATGTAAAGTAATGTTCATGTACTGTAATGTACTGTAAAGTAATGTTCATGCAATGTACTGTAAAGTAATGTTAATGTACTGTACATTAATGTTAATGTACTGCAAAGTAATGGTATGTACTGTAAAGTAATGTTCATGTAATGTACTGTAAAGTACTGTAAAGTAATGTTATGTACTGTAAAGTAATGTTTATGTAATGTTAATGCAATGTACTGTAAAGTAATGTTCATGCAATGTACTGTAAAGTAATGTTAATGTACTGTGCATTAATGTTAATGTACTGTAAAGTAATGTTATGTACTGTAAAGTAATGTTCATGTAATGTTAATGTAATGTACTGTAAAGTAATGTCATGTAAATGTGTAGAACAGATGGATGACTCACATAGATGGCCAGTCTGTCTTTTCCTTTGGGTGGTAGTTTAGCCAGGAGGTACACCTCTGGGTTGGGGATCTTAGAGAACGCAAACCTAGTGGAAGAATACGGACCTAGAGTACCAGTCAAAAGTTTGGACACACCTACTCTTTCAAGGGTTTTTCTTTATTTTTACTATTTTCTACATTGTAGAATAATAGTGAAGACATTAAAACTATGAAGTAACACATATGGAGTCATGTAGTAACCAAAAAAAGTGTTAAACAAATCAAAATATATTTAATATTTGAGATTCTTCAAAAGTAGCCACCCTTTGCCTTGATGACAGCTTTGCACACTCTTTTTTGAAAAGTTACCAGAATTTTGCAACCCTAGTGAAATGCAACATTTAAAAATAAATAAGTGTGAGTGTTTGTGTGTCTTACTTGTTGAGGGATATCTTCATGTGTGTGTGTGTGTTGCGGCCTGTCGCCTCTCCTTCCTCCTCGCCTGTAGTTTCTCCATAACCCCCTGTTGATCTGGCATCATCCCACTCTTCATCCCACTCACCATCATCGTCATCATCACCTTCACACGCACAAACAAGGACATTATAAAAAAACAACAACTAATAAATGCAACATTACAAATACAAATACAACAACATTTACAAACATCTTGTGTGTCTGTGTGTGTCACCTGCATTCTGTTGAGTCTGCGCGTATCCCTGGGTGTCCCATCCCCCGGCTGTCTTGTTGGTGTAAGCTCCTCCCCCAGACCAAGGGTTGTCACCGTTAGCAACCTGCAAACAACAACAGCAGCAGTGAACTCTGGGAAATGTTTCACAGAGCTGCTTAAAAAAAAAGAAGACTGCTTCAGCCTGTTCTGTTTTAAAGGCTAAGTGGCTTGATGTTTTGAAGTGGCGTGGCTCTAACCAAGGCAGTCGTAATGGCTAAAGTGTGTGTGTGGTGCATGCTGTCCTGCTTTATACAGTTTTAATGGCTCAAGCGTGGACAGAGCAGGTACCTGGATGTTTGTGTGTGTTTTAATGGCCCAAGCGTGGACAGAACTGGCCTTGGGCCTACAAAAGAGAAGCTCCAACGCCATGCTAACGACCATTTCCCCTTCCTGCCTGACTATAAACATCTCTCTCTCTCAATTTAAGGGGCTTTATTGGCATGGGAAACATACCATGGAGCAAAAAAGTATTTAGTCAGCCACCAATTGTGCAAGTTCTCCCACTTAAAAATATGAGAGAGGCCTGTAATTTTCATCATAGGTACACTTCAACTATGACAGACAAAATTAGAAAAAAAATCCAGAAAATCACATTGTAGGATTTTTAATGAATTTATTTGCAAATTATGGTGGAAAATACGTATTTGGTCACCTACAAACAAGCAAGATTTCTGGCTCTCCCAGACCTGTAACTTCTTCTTTAAGAGGCTCCTCTGTCCTCCACTTGTTACCTGTATTAATGGCACCTGTTTGAACTTGTTATCAGTATAAAAGACACCTGTCCACAACCTCAAACAAGTCACACTCCAAACTCCACTATGGCCAAGACCAAAGAGCTGTCAAAGGACACCAGAAACAAAATTGTAGACCTGCACCAGGCTGGGAAGACTGAATCTGCAATAGATAAGCAGCTTGGTTTGAAGAAATCAACTATGGGAGCAATTATTAGGAAATGGAAGACATACAAGACCACTGATAATCTCCCTTGATCTGGGGCTCCACGCAAGATCTCACCCCGTGGGGTCAAAATGATCACAAGAACGGTGAGCAAAAATCCCAGAACCACACAGGGGGACCTAGTGAATGGCCTGCAGAGAGCTGGGACCAAAGTAACAAAGCCTACCATCAGTAACACACTACGCCGCCAGGGACTCAAATCCTGCAGTGCCAGACGTGTCCCCCTGCTTAAGCCAGTACATGTCCAGGCCCGTCTGAAGTTTGTTAGGGAGCATTTGGATGATCCAGAAGAAGATTGGGAGAATGTCATATGGTCAGATGAAACCAAAATATAACTTTTTGGTAAAAACTCAACTCGTCGTGTTTGCAGGACAAAGAATGCTCGTCGTGTTTGCATCCAAAGAACACCATACCTACTGTGAAGCATGGGGGTGGAAACATCATGCTTTGGGGCTGTTTTTCTGCAAAGGGACCAGGACCTCTGATCCGTGTAAAGGAAAGAATGAATGGGGCCATGTATCGTGAGATTTTGAGTGAAAACCTCCTTCCATCAGCAAGGGCATTGAAGATGAAACGTGGCTGGGTCTTTCAGCATGACAATGATCCCAAGCACACCGCCCGGGCAACGAAGGAGTGGCTTTGTAAGAAGCATTTCAAGGTCCTGGAGTGGCCTAGCCAGTCTCCAGATCTCAACCCCATAGAAAATCTTTGGAGGGAGTTGAAAGTCCTGGAGTGCCCAGCAACAGCCCCAAAACATCACTGCTCTAGAGGAGATCTGCATGGAGGAATGGGCCAAAATACCAGCAACAGTGTGTGAAAACAAAGGGTATATAACAAAGTATTGAGTTAAACTTTTGTTATTGACCAAATACTTATTTTCCACTATAATTTGCAAATAAATTCATTAAAAATCCTACAATGTGATTTTCTGGAATTTTTTTTCTCATTTTGTCTGTCATAGTTGAAGTGTACTTATGATGAAAATTACAGGCCTCTCTCATATTTTTAAGTGGGAGAACTTGCACAACTGGTGGCTGACTAAATACTTTTTTTGCCCCACTGTATGTTAACATTGCCAAAGCAAGTGAAATAGATCATAAACTAAAGTGAAATAAACAATAACAAATGAACAGTAAACATTACACTAAAGACATTACAAATGAACAGTAAACATTACACTAAAGACATTACAAATGAACAGTAAACATTACACTAAAGACATTACAAATGAACAGTAAACATTACACTAAAGACATTACAAATGAACAGTAAACATTACACTAAAGACATTACAAATGAACAGTAAACATTACACTAAAGACATTACAAATGAACAGTAAACATTACACTAAAGACATTACAAATGAACAGTAAACATTACTCACAAAAGTTCCAAAAGAATAAAGACATTTCAAATGTGGTATTATGTATATTTACAGTGTTGTAACAATGTGCAAAAGTACAAAATTTACAATTTACAATGGTGTGTGTTCTTCACTGGTTGCCCTTTTCTTGTGGCAACAGGTCACACATCTTGCTGCTGTGATGGCACACTGTGGAATTTCACCCAGTAGATATGGGATTTTATTGAAATCGTATTTGTTTTCGAATTCTGTGTGGATCTGTGTAATCTGAGGGAAATATGTGTCTCTAATATGGTCATACATTTGGGAGGAAGTGCAGCTCAGTTTCCACATCATTTTGTTGACAGTGTGCACATAGCCTGTCTTCTCAAGAACCAGGTCTGCCTATGGCAGCCTTTCTCAATAGCAAGGCAATGTTAGTCACTGAGTCTGTACATAATCAAAGCTTTCTTTAATTTAGAGACCGAGACCGAGTCCCTCTCTTTCTCTCTCAAGCCCCATAACTTATAGTAATGAAGTGGTGTGTACCTGAGTGTTTGTGCTGTTGCTGGACTCGGGGCTGTAGGCATTCGGATAGGTAGCTGTCTCTGGTGTTGTGGATGACACCGCACCAACCTGAGAGATGAGGGGGGATTGTAATAATCATCCACATTTTGACTTTATCTTTACCCCCTAAGGACAAAGACAGTAGTCATGGCTATCTTTCCCATGTCTGCAGGATGCAAACATCACTGTTTGTACTACAGGGATCACAGTAAACATACTTTGCAAAGACACAGTGTTGCTTTAGGGTCACACTGTTAGCGACATTTAGTCAAGTATATTTTGGCGTGGTACTTGGGATGTTCAAAACATTTTCCAGAGTTCAACTTCGATCTTTGCAGTGCTACGGCTCCCCAGCGATGTCACCTTGGTCAAAAAAACAAAGGCGTTGTGATGGGGTCTCACAAAGACTACTCAACACCTCCCCTGTATGACTGAGGAATGCCGCGCGCATGCACACACACACACACACACACACGCACAAGCTGGAACGATAAACTGCCTTCCTTTTACCGAAGCATTTTGTGTTACCGAAGCAAGTTGTTAATTTTCCGTGATTTTGATACACAACGTTCTAGTTGACTGATAAACAGTTTCTATCTCCAGGCTATCAGACTGTTAAATAGTCACCGCTAGCCGCCCAGAACCCTGCCCTGAACTTAGTTACTGTTACTAGGCCGCTACCACCCGGTACTCTACTCTGCACCTTAGAGACTGCTGCCCTATGTACATACATACATACACACATGGGACACTGAGAAACTGAATGCATTCAACTGAAATGTGTCTTCCGCATTTAACCCAACCCCTCTGAATCAGAGAGGTGTGTCTTCCACATTTAACCCAACCCCTCTGAATCAGAGAGGTGTGTCTTCCACATTTAACCCAACCCCTCTGAATCAGAGAGGTGTGTCTTCCCCATTTAGCCCAACCCCTCTGAATCAGAGAGGTGTGTCTTCCACATTTAGCCCAACCCCTCTGAATCAGAGAGGTGTGTCTTCCACATTTAACCCAACCCCTCTGAATCAGAGAGGTGTGTCTTCCACATTTAGCCCAACCCCTCTGAATCAGAGAGGTGTGTCTTCCACATTTATCCCAACCCCTCTGAATCAGAGAGGTGTGTCTTCCACATTTAACCCAACCCCTCTGAATCAGAGAGGTGCGGGGGGGGGGGGGGGGGGGGGGGGGCTGCCTTAATCGACATTCACGTCATCGGCGCCTGGGGAACAGTGGGTTAACTGTCTTGCTCAGGGGCAGAACGACACATTTTTCAGCTCGGGGATTCGATCTAGCAACGCTCCTACCCGCCAGGCTACCTGGTCACTTTAATAAGATTTACATACTGTATTACCCACTTCATATGTATAATACTGTATTGTAGTCCAGTCCCATCCTATATACCGACAGCTGTACACCCCTTTTCTAGTCACATACTGGCCATATACTGGCCCGGACTCTGACATTGCTTGTTCCAATATTTCTTAATTATTTTCTTTTAATGTTTTGGATCCGCGTGTATTGTTTTGTATTGTTAGGTATTACTGTACTGTTGGAGCTAGGAACACAAGCATTTGGCTAGTTATTAATGTACTGTTGGAGCTAAAAACACAAGCATTTAGCTAGGTATTACTGTACTGTTGGAGCTAAAAACACAAGCATTTGGCTAGTTATTACTGTACTGTTGGAGCTAGGAACATAAGCATTTAGCTAGGTATTACTGTACTGTTGGAGCTAAAAACACAAGCATTTGGCTAGTTATTAATGTACTGTTGGAGCTAAAAACACAAGCATTTGGCTAGTTATTAATGTACTGTTGGAGCTAAAAACACAAGCATTTGGCTAGTTATTACTGTACTGTTGGAGCTAAAAACACAAGCATTTGGCTAGTTATTAATGTACTGTTGGAGCTAAAAACACAAGCATTTGGCTAGTTATTACTGTACTGTTGGAGCTAAAAACACAAGCATTTAGCTAGGTATTACTGTACTGTTGGAGCTAAAAACACAAGCATTTAGCTAGGTATTACTGTACTGTTGGAGCTAAAAACACAAGCATTTGGCTAGTTATTAATGTACTGTTGGAGCTAAAAACACAAGCATTTGGCTAGTTATTAATGTACTGTTGGAGCTAAAAACACAAGCATTTGGCTAGTTATTAATGTACTGTTGGAGCTAAAAACACACGCATTTGGCTAGTTATTAATGTACTGTTGGAGCTAAAAACACAAGCATTTGGCTAGTTATTAATGTACTGTTGGAGCTAAAAACACAAGCATTTGGCTAGTTATTAATGTACTGTTGGAGCTAGGAACATAAGCATTTAGCTAGGTATTACTGTACTGTTGGAGCTAGGAACATAAGCATTTAGCTAGGTATTACTGTACTGTTGGAGCTAGGAACATAAGCATTTAGCTAGGTATTACTGTACTGTTGGAGCTAGGAACATAAGCATTTAGCTAGGTATTACTGTACTGTTGGAGCTAGGAACATAAGCATTTAGCTAGGTATTACTGTACTGTTGGAGCTAGGAACATAAGCATTTAGCTAGGTATTACTGTACTGTTGGAGCTAGGAACATAAGCATTTGGCTAGTTATTAATGAACTGTTGGAGCTAAAAACACAAGCATTTGGCTAGTTATTAATGTACTATTGGAGCTAGGAACATATTCCAGACCTGCCAACCCTGTCAAACTTTTTAGACTACAAGACGCATGCAGCAAATTGGAGAAAACTCGCAAATCTTGTGTAAAGGCATTTTAGAAGCATTGCCTCTAAAGCAGACACCAGACACTCATTTACTCTTCATCACACAGTCTTCTAAACTCCCGACTCCATTTAAAGCCAAGATGTTTATATTTATTTTTAATTATACTTTTGTAATGCTTTTTGTGACGTGGATCATAATTACAGTTACAGTCTATCAGGTTGCGTGATCCTCGTCATGTTACGTGGAAAATAACAACTAACGGGACGCAGAAATTAAATGTATATCGCACTCGCACATATGCGAGCAGTCATTTTTCATATTTGTATTTCATTTCTTTCACTAGCAAATGAAAGTGAACTGCTGTCACTTTAGAGCCCACTGAATGTTCATCTTCCGTTCGCTAACGTTAGCTTGAAACAATCAGTGTTTACCTTTCCACAACACACGGAGTCGAAAAGGGATTCGTCCATTTATGTACAGCTGACAGTCGGCAAACTCAGCATCACAACAAACAGGAGGAGGGGCAGACACGGGGCAGCTACGTCCAATAATGATTTATTCATCTCCATGTCCGTTGACACAAACTCCGTACATGTCTATTGGAGACCAATTACTTTATTAAATATTGATTACAAATTGATTGCTCTGGTTTATGCCAAAAGTTTAAAGAAAGGAATATAGATACCATTATCAATGAGACTCAAACGGGATTTATGAAGGGCCGTCACATAAACTCTTAACATTCGTTTAGTCTTGGACCTTATAGATTATTCAGATGCAATTGACTCCGATGTGGTTGTCTTTTTTTTTGGGGGGGGGGGGGACTTCTGTAAAACCTTTGAACCTTGACACAATTGAACATGAATTTCTCTTTAGGTCACGTAAACCGTTTGGATTCGGTGAAAATATTTATCAACGTCATTCGCATGTTCTACAAAGATATAAATAGTTCTGCGTTACTAAACCTTAATACTTCCAAAATATTTAGTATCAACAGAAGTGTACGACAGGGATGCCCAATTTCGCCATTTTTATTCATTCTATCTCTAGATATTCTGAATAATGTACATTTGTATGGCTTAACTATTTTTAACAAATAAATAAAAATGTCCCAACTGGCTGATGATACTACTCTTTTTTAATAAGAGACCATGCCCTTAATGCTATTACTGCATGTTCTATTGCATCAGGTTTAAAACGGAATGTTTCTAAATGTGAAACCAACTTACACCGAGAGGAAAACATTTCTGGAACATGCTTTTTCCTGACATTGTCTGGAAAAGTGCATGGTTAAGGTTTTACAAATATTGTATACCAAACAAAGTTAAGGAAGTGCACTTTAACATTTGACATAAAATAGAATTACATGGATATATATTATTGAAAATGTTTGGCTATTGATGATATCTGCGTTTTCCCGTGAAAAAGAAGGTGAGAATCTGTCTCACTTGTTCTTTGAATGTAAATTTGTGTCAGAATTTTGGGAGAACAAAATACTTATTTACCATTATGAACACTACCCATGTTTAACATGAAGGATATAATATGTTACCATTATGAACACTACCCATGTTTAACATGAAGGATATAATATGTTACCATTATGAACACTACCCATGTTTAACATGAAGGATATAATATGTTACCATTATGAACACTACCCATGTTTTACATGAAGGATATAATATGTTACCATTATGAACACTACCCATGTTTAACATGAAGGATATAATATGTTACCATTATGAACACTACCCATGTTTTACATGAAGGATATAATATGTTACCATTATGAACACTACCCATGTTTAACATGAAGGATATAATATGTTACCATTATGAACACTACCCATGTTTAACATGAAGGATATAATATGTTACCATTATGAACACTACCCATGTTTAACATGAAGGATATAATATGTTACCATTATGAACACTACCCATGTTTAACATGAAGGATATAATATGTTACTATTGCAATGATAACAAGACCATTGAAATGATTGTGATTTTTAAAAAAAATATTGTTGCCAAATACTTTATACACAAACAAAAAATTCCAAAATGTTATACCAAAATTACACATATTTTTTTTATTAAATTTAACTATCTTATTAAAACATTAACCCTTGTGAAAAACAACAAGAATAACATTTTCCTGAATCATTATAATACGATATTTTTTCAGTGTGATTACAACTGCACTATAATTTTTATATTTTTTTTATTATTTAATTGATATTTTTTTGCATGTTTTAGTATTTTCTTGTTAATACCTGTGTTTTGTTTTGTATGGGTGTAACAATGTCAATTGTTCATCTGTATTATGAATTTGAAAAAAAATCATAAGTTGCAGCTCGAGAATCGGGATGTTAGATTTACTCAGTGGAATTATTTTTTATTAAAATGCCCTATTCATTTCTGCGTACTTTTAACTCGGCTCTCGTACCTGCGTACATGGACAGAGCTCTGCGTAGATGGGACGCAAAATGTGTGCATGTTGGTAGGTCTGATAATAATTTAGCTAGGTATTAATGCACTATTAGAGCTAGGAACATAAGCATTTAGCTAGGTATTATTACACTGTTGGAGCTGGGAACATAAGCATTTAGCTAGGTATAATGCACTGTTGGAGCTAGGAACATAAGCATTTAGCTAGGTATTTGCCTGTCCCTGTTTCGCTGTCTGTAGCTATGTTAGCGAGCCACTCTCACCCCCCTCGCCCCACTGTGCACAGAGGAGGGAGTGATGCATTCTGAGAAGCACAAGCATATGACCGTTGCTAAATATGCAAAATACTGTTTTGAAAGCAACTACTGTTGTTCTGGATACAGAGAGAAGAGTCACAGCTTTCTGTGAGTATATTGTTTATTTTTCACCTCTAAATATTGAGTTCATGGCACCACTTTACAACCAGAGTAGGCTTTAGTATGGTTTTAAAATGGTGACCAAATAGGCCTACCAGTAAACATGTATCCATTAGCTAAAGCAAAGCTATACATGCCCTGGCACCACAGACAGCCTACAGTTGAAATTAGAAGTTTACATACACTCTGGAAAATTCTGGAAAATTCCAGAAAATTATGTCATGGCTTTAGAAGCATCTGATAGGCGAATTTACATAATTTGAGTCAATTGGAGGTGTACCTGTGGATGTATTTCAAGACCTACCTTCAAACTCAGTGCCTCTCTCCTTGACATCATGGGAAAATCAAAAGAAATCAGCCAAGACCTCAGAAAAAAAATTGTAGGCCCCCACAAGTCTGGTTCATCCTTGGAAGCAATTTCCAAATGCCTGAAGGTACCACGCTCATCTGTACAAACAATAGTACGCAAGTATAAACACCATGGGACCACGCAGCCGTCATACCGCTCAGGAAGAAGATGCGTTCTGTCTCCTAGAGATTAATGTACTTTGGTGCGAAAAGTGCAAATCAATCCCAGAACAACAGCAAAGGACCTTGTGAAGATGCTGGAGGAAACAGGTACAAAAGTATCTATATCCATAGTAAAACGAGTCCTATGTTTGTACCTAACCTGAAAGACCTCTCAGCAAGGAAGAAGCCACTGCTCCAAAACCGCCATAAAAAAGCCAGACTACGGTTTGCAACTGCACACGGGGACAAACATCGGACTTTTTGGAGAAATGTCCTCTGGTCTGATGAAACAAAAATAGAACTGTTTGGCCATAATGACCATCGTTATGTTAGGAGGAAAAAGGGGGATACTTGCAAGCTGAAGAACACCATCCCAACCGCGAAGCACGGGATTCGGCAGCATCATGTTGTGGCGGTGCTTTCCTGCTGGAGGGACGGTTCACTTCACAAAATAGATTGCTTCATGAGGAAGGAACATGATGTGGATATATTGAAGCAACATCTCAAGACATCAGTCAGGAAGTTAAAGCTTGGTCGCAAATGCGTCTTCCAAATGGACAATGACCCCAAGCATACTTCCAAAGTTGTGGCAAAATGGCTTAAGGACAACAAAATCAAGGTATTGGAGTGGCCATCACAAAGCCCTGACCTCAATCCTATAGAAAATACGTGGGCAGAACTGAAAAATCGCGTGCGAGCAAGGAGGCCTACAAACCTGTCTCAGTTACACCAGCTCTGTCAGGAGGAATGGGCCAAAATTCATCCCGCTCATTGTGGGAAGCTTTTAGAAGGCTACCCGAAACGTTTGACCCCAATTAAACAATTTAAAGGCAATGCTACCAAATACTAATTGAATGCATGTAAACTTCTGACCTGGGTAAATTCAGTCCAGTCAATTCAGAAAGTAAAGCAGATTCCAAATCCAAACGTTCCTAATTAAAAAGCATTGAAGAGAATTGGAATTTCAGTGTATTTCCTTAATTGACTGGAATGTATATGGAGTTTAACCCAAACCTGGGACCTTAATGCAGGGAAACTTACATTCGTTTTACTACATTTCCACCAGTATGTTAAAATGTGCAACCACAGGGAGAAAAAAAATCTCTAGACCACCTTTACTCCACACGGAGACGCGTACAAAGCTCTCCCTCGCCCTCCCTTTGGCAAATCTGACCATAATTCTATCTATCCTCCTTCCTGTTTACAAGCAAAAAAATTAAAGCAGGAAGCACCAGTGACTCGGTCAATAAAAAAAGTGGTCAGATGAAGCAGATGCTAAGCTACAGGACTGTTTTGCTATCACAGACTGGAACATGTTCCGGGATTCTTCCGATGGCATTGAGGAGTTCAACACATCAGTCACTGGCTTCATCAATAAGTGCATCGATGACATCGTCCCCACAGTGACTGTACGTACATACCCCAACCAGAAGCCATGGATTACAGGCAACATCAGCACTGAGCTAAAAGGTAGAGCTGCCGCTTTCAAGGAGCGGGACTCTAACCTGGAAGCTTATAAGAAATCCCGCTATGCCCTCCGGTGAACCATCAAACAGGCAAAGCGTCAATGCCGGACTAAGATTGAATCCTACTACACCGGCTCCGACGCTCGTCGGATGTGGCAGGGCTTGCAAGCTATTACAGACTACAAAAGGAAGCACAGACGAGAGCTGCCCAATGACCCGAGCCTATCAGACGAGCTAAATTACTTCTGTGCTCGCTTCGAGGCAAGTAACACTGAAACATACATGAGAGCATCAGCTGTCCCGGATGACTGTGTGATCACGCTCTCCGCAGCCAATGTGAGTAAGACCTTTAAACAGGTCAACATTCACAAGTTTGCAGGACCAGACGGATAACCAGGACGTGTACTGCGAGCATGCGCTAACCAACTGGCAAGTGTCTTCACTTACATTTTCAACCTCTCCCTGTCTGAGTCTGTAATACCAACATGTTTCAAGCAGACCACCACAGTCCCTGTGCCCAAGAACACGAAGGTAACCTGCCGAAATGACTACCGACCCGTAGCACTCACACCAGGCTGTGTCAGAGGAAGGCCCTAAAAATTGTCAAAGACTCCAGCCACTCTAGGCATAGACTGTTCTCTCTGCCACCGCACATAAAGTGGTACAGGAGTACCAAGTCTAGGCCCAAGAGGCTCATAAACAGCTTCTACCCCCAAGCCATAAGACTCCTGAACATCTAATCAAATGACTACCCAGACTATTTGCAATGCCCCCCCACCCCCCCTCTATTACACTGCTACTACTCTCTGTTATTATCTATGCATAGTCACTTTAATAACTCTACCTACATGTACATATTACCTCGACTAACCGGTGCCCCTGCACACTAACCCCTATATATAGCCTCGCTATTGTTATTTTACTGCTGCTCTTTAATTATTTGTTACTTCTTATTTCTTATTCTTGTATTGCTTTTTTTTTTAAACTGCATTGTTGGTTAAGCGCTTATAAGTAAGCATTTCACTGTAAGGTCTACCTACACATGTTGTATTCAGCACATGTGACAAATAACACTTGATTTGATTTACTTTACAGATACGTAGTGAATTATTCACACTGTTATGGTGTGTAATCCGTAATGAACAGACACACACTCACCTGTAAGTAGTCTTCTGGCACCAGCCCACTTTCTCCTCTGGAGTTCTGAGCCTCTATCCATCCTCCACCAACATTCTACAAAGAGAGAGGAGGGGCAGAGAGAGGGAGAGGAAGAGAGAAGAGGGAAGGAGAGGAAGAGAGAAGAGGGAGAGAGCGGGAGAGGAAGAGAGAGAAGGGGGAGAGAGAGGAAGAGAGATAAGGGGGAGGGAGAGGAAGAGAGAGAAGGGGAGAGAGAGGAAGAGCGATAAGGGGGAGAAAGAGGGAGAGGGAGAGAGAGAAGGGGGAGAGATAGGGAGAGGAAGAGAGGAGAGGGAAAGAAAGAGAGGGAGAGGAAGAGAGAGAAGGGGAAGAGAGGGAGAGGAAAAGAGAGAGAGAAGGGGGAGAGAGGGAGAGAGGAAGAGAGAAAGGGGAGAGAGGGAGAGGAAGAGTGAGAGAGCGAGAGAAGAGGAACAGAGAGAAGAGGTATGAGAGTTATTCATCAGAGCCTGGACAGAAAAGCGTGAAATGTAACTCTGTAGTATTTCAGGTGACTTTGGCCAGCCAGTCAGATCCTGTGTGTACCTGATTGAGGACGGTGACAGTCTCTCCTTCTCTGACTGTCAACTCGTTATTTCCTGGTTCAGCACTGAAGTCATATATCACCTGGGCCTGAAACAGAGCACACACAGTGATGACCTCGGGACCACTCTGAATGGTACTGTAGGACGTAGTCATAGGACACAGTGATGACCTCAGGACCACTCTGAATGGTACTGTGTACACACACACACACACACTGCCTCCCTCTCTAAAACACTGGCGCTACAACCTACAAAAAGCAGTTCACAGTAGAGACTGGAAGATAAACATGTAAATACACACATACATACATACATACTGTACATACATACATACATACTGTACATACATACATACATACTGTACATACATACATACATGTAACAGATGTGAAACGGCTAGCTTAGTTAGCGTGGGCGCTAAATAGCGTTTCAATCAGTGACGTCACTTGCTCTGAGACCTTGAAGTAGTAGTTCCCCTTGCTCTGCAAGAGCCGCGGCTTTTGTGGAGCGATGGGTAACGACGCTTCGTAGGTGTCAGTTGTTGATGTGTGCAGAAGGTCCCTGGTTCGCGCCCGGGTATGGGCGAGGGGACGGTTTAAATTTATACTGTTACATTGATGCTGTTGACCCGGATTACTGGTTGCTGCAGAAAAAGGAGGAAGGTCAAAAGGGGGTGAGTGTAACAGATGTGAAACGGCTAGCTTAGTTAGCGTGGGCGCTAAATAGCGTTTCAATCAGTGACGTCACTTGCTCTGAGACCTTGAAGTAGTAGTTCCCCTTGCTCTGCAAGGGCCGCGGCTTTTGTGGAGCGATGGGTAACGATGCTTCGTGGGTGACTGTTGTTGATGTGTGCAGAAGGTCCCTGGTTCGCGCCCGGGTATGGGCGAGGGGACGGTCTAAATTTATACTGTTACATACATACATACTGTACATACATACATACATACATACTGTACATACATACATACATACTGTACATACATATACATACATACATACATACATACTGTACATACATACATACATACTGTACATACATACATACTGTACATACATACATACATACATACATACATACATACATACATACATACATACGTGTTGTTTAATCTGTCTCTGCACATGGCATCAATCCATATCTTGTATGCCATTGGTTCAGTTTATAAACATGTTCTCTTTTAGTCATACAAGTTATGACTCTGAAATCTAAACTACACTTCAATGAAACCCCCCCAATAGCGCATATTCTGTATGACAAAAAAAATAAGCTAAATTAGCGTTGTCTACCATTCGATAAAGCGCACCATGACATGCTGAAGAAACTCTCCTACCTGCATTGCCATCGTTGCAGGATTTACAGTCGTTTTCCACGCAAAAACGTCCCCGTGAAAACACCCCGCATCAAAACAATCCCAATGTAAACAAAGCAGACGAGGCTACTCCAGCTCAAAACGATCCACTCTGGCGTATCTTCTTACAACTATGTTGTTACAACGTACGTGCTATTCTGCACAGACGATTTCTCAATTTTCTAGGACGACAATTGCCCAATTTTCACCTGACAGAATAGTTTGCTAGTAATTTTGTATCCCCGCGGTAAAGAGCGACAGGGTGAGGAAAGGGGCCACTTCCTCCAAGCAGAAATGTAGAACAAGTAACAGGGGTGTGGATACGTGCCGCGTTCAAGTACTCGTCGGAGTCTACGAAACTCGGAAATGTCCGACTTGCTAACCTGTTGTACATATACACGTGCCGCGCGTTCAACCTATTAACAAGTCGGACATTTCCTAATTTTGTATTTTCGAATAGCACATGAACGTGGCAACAGTCGGACAGACAATTGTGTTTATTTTCCTTTAGCTGCTCGGTCATAGGTTTGACTGAGTAAATACACCGAGTAAAGACAACCATTCACAGATCAGGAACTCTCAACTTCTTAGTAAGAGATGGAAACTATGTCAACAAGCAAAAGGGGAAATATTAGCCTAAATTAATTGATGCAAATGTCAACTGCAAATTATTTGTGACCTTGTTAAGAGAGGTAATTCATATTGACTGAGTGATAATCATGGGTTCTGGTGAGACCTTTCAAATGCAATAAACTAATGATATGAACTATGAACTAAAGACCATGTGTGGATATTCTCCATCCGGTCACAGTCTGAGCTAACAGGTAGGCTAGGCTAGCAGGTAGGTAGACATGGCCAACATGCGAGTAGGTTAGGCCAACAGGTAGGCTGTTAGCTAGGCTAACAAGCAGGTAGACTTGGCCAACATGCAGGTAGGCTAGGCCAACAAGCAGGTTGACTAGGCTAACAAGCAGGTAGACAAGGCTAACAAGCAGGTAGACAAGGCTAACAAGCAGGCAGGCTAGGCTAACAAGCAGGTAGACTAGGCTAACAAGCAGGCAGGCTAGGCTAACAAGCAGGTAGGCTAACAAGCAGGCTAGGCTAATAAGCAGGTAGACTTGGACAACATGCAGGTAGAAAAGGCCAACAGGTAGGCTAACGAGCAGGTAGGCTAGGCCAACAGGTATGCTAACAAGCACGTAGGCTAGGCCAACAGGTATGCAAGGCTCACAGGTAGGCTAGGCCAACAGGTATGCTAACAAGCAGGTAGGCCAGGCTAACAGGTAGGCTAGGCCAACAGGTAGGCCAGGCTAACAGGTAGGCTAGGCCAACAGATATGCTAACAAGCAGGTAGGCTAGGCTAACAGGTAGGAGGGTCCTAGTAGGTCTATTAGCCTACTTGTTATAAGCATGTATGAATCTTCATGTCTATTTAATAGGCTGTGTTATGTCGTTTTTTTTCTATGCGTCAATCTGTCAAATGCTGTTTTACAGAAGAACCGCAAATTAAAGTGTGTTTCCGAGATGGCTGTTCCAATCAGTCCGGGTCTGTATTTGATACTGAAGCTTGTGTCATGGGCGGCGCTACAATGCCACGGGGCTGTGAACGGCACCGCCTCTGAACAAAGCGACTCTGTTGTTAACAGCTGAACCTGTCGGTCTGTGCAGGATTGAATGGGCGAAGTGCGCCCTCTAGTGGTGGATAATTAAAATATATTATTATCTTTTTCTCTCTCTCCATCTCCTCTCCCCTCTCATTCTCACCTCTACTACGCCACGTCTGTACTACTTGAACCAGCTAATGCTAACATGCACTCAACCACACCAGAGAAAGATAATTAACTCCCTCCTTTGTTCTCTCTCCTCCCCCTCTGTTCTCCTCTCCCTTTCCCCTCCTCTCCTCTCCTCTCCCTTTCCCCTCCTCTCCTCTCCTCTCCTCTCCTCTTCCCTCCTCCTCTCCTCTCCTCTACCTTTCCCTCCTTTCCTCTAGAAAAACAAACTGAAATAAATCGCAGAAACAGGGGATTAACCTGAACTTGTCTGGTTTGTAGCCAAACTGTTTGTTTGTACTCCAGGTTGTGATATGATGGGTTCTGTTGTCTGCACAAAACCATTTAAATTAAAATTACTTAAAAATATATTAATATATACATTTTTGTTATCATTCCCCAGATCTGTGCCTTGACACAATCCTGTCTCGGAACACTACGGCAAATTATTTCGACCTCATGGCTTGGTTTTTGCTCTGACATGAACTGTGAATATGTGGACATCTATAAGTACCTAGGTGTCTGGCTAGACTCTAAACTCTCCTTCCAGACCCATATCAAACATCTCCAAGAGTTTTTCCTAGCCACCGTGCTTCTACACCTGCATTGCTTGCTGTTTGGGGTTTTAGGCTGGGTTTCTGTACAGCACTTTGAGATATCAGCTGATGTAAGAAGGACTATATAAATACATTTGATTTGATTTGATCAGAGTCACATGTGATTCCTTATTATTTTACATGTTGTAACGGTTCTCTTTAGGTGAAGTAGAGGCGGACCAAAACGCAGCGTGGTTATATTGATTCATGTTTAATAAAAAAAAGATAAACACGAACACTACAAAACAATAAACGTGGAAAACCAAAAACAGCCCTATCTGGTGCAAAACACAGAGACAGGAACAATCACCCACCAACACACAGTGAAACCCAGGCTACCGAAATATGGTTCCCAATCAGAGACAATGACTAACACCTGCCTCTGATTGAGAACCATATCAGGCCAGACATAGAAATAGACAAACAAGACATCCAACATAGAATGCCCACTCAGATCACACCCTGACCAACCAAAACATAGAAACATACAAAGCAAACTATGGTCAGGGTGTGACACATGTCAAAGAGGCATGTTTGAATCGACTATCTGAACGTTACAACATGTTGCTGCCTTCAAAGCACTATTATTTACTATCATTATTTAAATTCTATTCTGTTTGTTGTGACAATATCTCTGTACCCAGATCACCTCCCGCTCTAGCTTTGAGGCACCAGAGTTCTCCATACCCTGAGTCAGACTTCCCCATACACGATGGGCACTGGGCCAGAGTTCCTCATACCTGACGGGCCCTGGGCCAGAGTTCCCCATACCTTACGGGCCATGGGCCAGAGTTCACCATACGCGACTGGCCAGGGGTCAGAGTTCCCCATACACGATGGGCACTGGGCCAGAGTTCCTCACACACGATGGGCACTGGGCCAGAGTTCCCCATACACGATGGGCACTGGGCCAGAGTTCCCCATACACAATGGGCACTGGGCCAGAGTTCCTCACACCTGACGGGCCCTGGGCCAGAGTTCCCTATACCTGACGGGCCATGGGCCAGAGTTCCCTATACCTGACAGGCCATGGGCCAGAGTTCCTCATACCTGACGGGCCCTGGGCCAGAGTTCCCCATACCTGACGGGCAATGGTCCAGAGTTCCTCATACCTGACGGGCCCTGGGCCAGAGTTCCTCATACCTGACGGGCCCTGGCCCTGAGTTCCTCATACCTGACGGGCCCTGGGCCAGAGTTCACCATACCTGACGGGCCCTGGGCCAGAGTTCCCTATACCTGACGGGCCCTGGGCCTGAGTTCCTCATACCTGACGGGCCCTGGGCCAGAGTTCCCTATACCTGGCGGGCCCTGGGCCGTGACCATGCGTATGCACAGCCGTGACCATGCGTATGCACAGCCGTGACCATGCGTATGCACAGCCGTGACCATGCGTATGCACAGCCGTGACCATGCGTATGCACAGTGGCAAGTGGTGGAATAAGGGAACTACTTGCTTAGAACAGAGAAAATGTATGCAGAGGTGGAAAAAGTACACAATTGTCAAACTGTAGTAAAAGTAAAGATACCTTTATAGAAAAGGACTCGAGTAAAAGTGAGTCACCCAGCAGTAAGAGTAAAAGTAAAAGTCTAAAAGTATTTGGTTCTAAATATACTTAAGTATCAAAAGTAAATGTAATTGCTAAAATATACTCCAGTATCAAAAGTGAAAGTATGAATCATTTAAAATTCCTTATATTAAGGAAACCAGATGACAACCCTTTTTAAATGTGTATTTCTGGATAGCAAGGGTCACACTCCAACACTCAGATATAATTTAAAAACGAAGCATTTGTGTTTGAGTCCTCCAGATCAGAGGCAGTAGGGATGACCAGGGATGTTCTCTGTTTAGTGAGTCTGCCAGATCAGAGGCAGTAGGGATGACCAGGGATGTTCTCTGTTTAGTGAGTCCTCCAGATCAGAGGCAGTAGGGAGGACCAGGGATGTTCTCTGTTTAGTGAGTCCGCCAGATCAGAGGCAGTAGGGATGACCAGGGATGTTCTCTTGATAAGGGTGTGAATTGGACCATTTTCCTGTCCTGCTAAGCATTCAAAATGTAACGAGTACTTTTGGGTGTCAATGTATCGGAGTAGCAATTAAAACTAAAAGTTGTCAAAAATATAAATAGTACAGTACAGTTACCAAAAAAACTAATTAAGTAGTACTTTAGAGTATTTTTACTTAACCCTTGTGTTGTCCTAAGGGTCAAAAATGCCCCCCTAATTGAGATGCTACTGATTGAATTCAGACAAAACTACAACTTGTGCATGTGCAGCATCTCCCCTCCACGACCCCTCCACGACCCCACACACGACCCCACACACGACCCCTCCACGACCCCACACACACGACCCCTCCACGACTCAAGTTCACAGACAAAATAAAAACAATTTCAGACAAAATAAACATTTCTTGAAAGCATTGTTTACTAATGGGGAATGCAGTCAGAGGCTATAAAGGTGCTGCAGATGACAGTCCACCCCCCCGCCCCCAGTTCTCTCTTTACTGAATCCCATGACTGCATGTTTCAGTGCCCAACAGGTCGTAGATCTGATTTTATCAGATGTCCAGGAGGAACAAGAGAACAATGATTTAGAAGAGGGGGAGGAATCTGAAGAAGATGATGGTGAAGAATACAACCCAGAGCATGATACATGATCTTCAGATGAAGACGAAATCCCCCAAGCTGAAAGCGAGACAGAAAACACAGGTATAGATACCCAGGGGATAATGGGGAAGGGGATAATGGGGAAGATGGGCGACACCTGGAGGGGGGTGGAGACAAGCACACGGACAGGTGAAACAGATCAGGGTGTTACAAATTAGAGTTGATTGATTTATGTTCTTCACATGTTTGTTTTGTATCTTACCTTATTGTTGTTGTTTTTACACCTTGTTGATGGGGGAAATGGTGTAACGATATTCGTCTTCCTCTGACGAGGAGTATGACAGATCGGACCAATGTGCAGCGTGGTAAGTGTTCGTAATTTTTAATGAAAAGACACTGAACACGAAAATAGAAAAATAACAAAGTGAAAGAACGAAACGAAAAACTAAACAGTTCTGTCTGGTGAAGACACAGAAAACACTAAACAGTTCTGTCTGGCGAAGACACAGAAAACACTAAACAGTTCTGTCTGGTGAAGACACAGAAACCACTAAACAGTTCTGTCTGGTGAAGACACAGAAAACACTAAACAGTTCTGTCTGGTGAAGACACAGAAAACACTAAACAGTTCTGTCTGGTGAAGACACAGAAAACACTAAACAGTTCTGTCTGGTGAAGACACAGAAGACCCTAAACAGTTCTGTCTGGTGAAGACACAGAAAACACTAAACAGTTCTGTCTGGTGAAGACACAGAAAACACTAAACAGTTATGTCTGGTGAAGACACAGAAAACACTAAACAGAAAATAATCACCCACCAAACACAGGTGGGAAAAGGCTACCTAAGTATGGTTCTCAATCAGAGACAACGATCGACAGCTGCCTCTGATTGAGAACCACACCAGGCCAAACATAGAAATACATCATAGAAAAAAGAACATAGACAACCCACCCCAACTCACGTCCTGACCAAACTAACACAAAGACACAATAAAGGAACTAAGGTCAGAACGTGACAAATGGTTAAAAAAAAAATGTGAGAAGACAAGTATTTTGTAGTTGAATTCCTCATTGTACAGTATGTAAGAATATATCACTATGTTGCCAAAAAAGTTATGTTATTGTTTCTCTTCAATAAAATGCATTCAAATCTTATTTCTGGACATTTCTGCTACTTTAGGCTATACAAGTACAAGCTATACAAAATATACAAGATATACAAGCTCTACAAGCTATGAGAGAATGAGAGATGGCTGATCTTGTTCTGTTGGAAGATTTGGCTGCATTTTTGCTGTGAGCATATTTTTTTTAGAGACAGGCGCAGAATGAACGAGCGGTGCAGAATGAACGAGAGGCGCAGAATGAACGAGAGGTGCAGAATGAACGAGAGGTGCAGAATGAACGAGAGGTGCAGAATGAACGAGAGGCGCAGAATGAACGAGCGGCGCAGAATGAACGAGAGGCGCAGAATGAACGAGCGGCGCAGAATGAACGAGAGGTGCAGAATGAACGAGAGGCGCAGAATGAACGAGAGGCGCAGAATGAACGAGCGGTGCAGAATGAACGAGAGGCGCAGAATGAACGAGAGGCGCAGAATGAACGAGCGGCGCAGAATGAACGAGAGGTGCAGAATGAACGAGAGGCGCAGAATGAACGAGCGGCGCAGAATGAACGAGCGGCGCAGAATGAACGAGAGGCGCAGAATGAACGAGCGGCACAGAATGAACGATTCCACCTGGCCACCTTGCTACTACATTCATCAGTTCACATGTTGGACTCGTTTTTGGGAGGGTGTTTTTATGGCGATGTGGATACACAAGAATGGCATGTGTTTACCTTTCGAACGCATGTCTGTCACGGCTGTTTGAAAGGAGAGGACCAAGGTGCAGCGCGGTATTTTATTTTATTATACAAAATGACGCTAACAAAACAACAAACACTACAAAAACAAACCGTGAAGCTAAAGGCTGTGTGCCCTAAACAACAGTCAACTTCCCACAAAGACAGGAGGGGAAAAAGGGCTACCTAAGTATGGTTCTCAACGGTAGACAGCTGTCCCTGATTGAGAACCCTACCCGACCAAAACATAGAAATACAAATAATAGAACATAGAATACCCACCCCAAATCACACCCTGACCAAACCAAATAGAGACATAAAAAAGGATCTCTAAGGTCAGGTCGTGACAATGTCTTATTAAAATCCTATAAGGTTATATTTTTGGGAAAATCATATCCGATGAGACAATCTGTACTTTCTGCATAAAAAAATCCCACCTTTCTAAAACAACATACGCCCTTCTCTTCAAAATGCAGTGCGTCAAATCTTTAAACAGAGCAATAGCATCTATCTATTTCTCATCTCATTTCCCATGATCTCAGTCTTTTATTTACACAATGGTTTCACTTTCACACTCACTCTCATTTATCAAATGACTGTACTTTACATGGACGATTATTGTAACAAAGGCTCTGGTGTGGTCAACTTATATGATATAGCCTGTCGAGATATGTGGCATTAATTCACAATGGAAATACAACAAAAAATAAATAAAAATAAGAACGATTAAATCATTACTCTCACAATTTCACACATTTTCAACATATCCTTATTCACGGCGCTACACTTGACAAACAGTTCCCTTATTCAACCACTTGGCACTGTGCGTAAGCATGGTCATGGCTGTGCGTTAAATATGCTCATGCGTAAACGTTCATATTGATAAATCTCACACTGGTGGAAATTATCCCACGTATGCAGATTTGTGCCTACAAATTGATTGAGAAATGAGGCCCCAGGTGTGTATTCACTAGGAACCAAATGGAATCAAACAGAACCAAACGGAATCAAACGGAATCAAACGGAATCAAATGGAACCAAATGGAATCAAACGGAACCAAACGGAACCAAATGGAATCAAACGGAACCAAACGGAACCAAACAGAATCAAATGGAACCAAACGGAATGAAATGGAACCAAATGGAATCAAACGGAACCAAATGGAATCAACCGGAACCAAACGGAATCAAACGGAACCAAACGGAATCAAACGGAACCCAACGGAATCAAACAGAACCAAAAGGAAGAAAGGGGGAAGGACTAACCTGAACTTGTACAATAGCAAACACACATATTCACTCCATTGCAAAACGGTTTGCTACAGTGTGTACTAATGAATACACCCCAGGTGTAGCCAACCTGTGTGTACTCCCGGTTGTGATATGATGGCTTCTTATTATTATTTATACAAATATTAGATTTTCCCCCAGTGGTAACTTATTTTCTAGACTCATGGTTTATATATATATGTGTGTGTGTGTGTGTGTGTGTGTGTGTGTGTGTGTGTGTGTGTGTGTGTGTAGGGCTAAGATTCAATCATATCAAGCGTAAAGCTGTGATAACTGACACCCACATAGCTGGTGTTTTTGGCGGTGTTGGAGGTCTAACTGAGTTAGGTGTGGCTGCTCATGTGGTCATTGTCACGAAGCCAAGCGTTACAAGTTCACAATGGGAAAGTTTAGGTTATATAGAAATGACACTCATATTGAAAAATATTAAAGGAAAAATTGAAGATTTGTATCAGCCTAATCGAGGTGTAGATTACATCTCACATTCCAGTGTTCGAATTTGTAGAAAAGGCTGGGGTTTCTCTTAACCCATAAGAGTCTAACCACTTCAGACCCTTCAGTCTCGTGAGGCCTGTGAGTGTGCTAGAGGGAAACAACTGATGTGTTCAGGAGAGTCTCATCACTTCATAGAGGGGGTCATAATAGTTTGTAGGCCATCACCGTGCGGACGCTACAGACGACTTAGTGTTGAAGAGTGATGTTAGGGACGTCTCCTGGTCTGATACACACTGCTCTAGCTCGGTCACCTTTCACCACAGATGGGACGTCTCCTGGTCTGATACACACCGCTCTAGCTCGGCCACCTTTCACCACAGATGGGGAAGTGCGACATCGGCAGATTGGATTGAGACGAATCCAATGCAAAAAAACGAACAAACAGATATTCCTAGCTTTAAAACAGAATGGTTTTCTATGGGGATTTTTGTATTACGCCATTTCGATTTCAGTGGGGAGGGGGGGGGGGGGGACGGGGATGCAGACATCAACCTTAATGGGACTCCGTGCAACTAATATCCGCTTTAGGCATAATGCCGGGAGCTGCTTGTGGATTTGACAGCTCTAATGCATTTCCACATCCACTAAAACAACCACTACGTGGGTGTCGGCTAGAGCGAATCTAGCCCCTAGAGCTTTAGAGGGGAGTTAAGATTAAAGAACAACAGAGAGAGAGAGAGAGGGAGTATGAGTGGGAGTGGGAGAGAGTGAGGAAGAAAGAGACAAAGTTGGAGAGTGTGGGAGTGTGTTTTGAGAGAGTGGGACTATTTCGAGATAGAGTTGGAGTGTTTTGAGAGAGAGAGAGTGGAGGGAGTGTTTTGAGAGAGAGAGAGGGGGAGTGTTTTGAGAGATAGTGGGAGTGTTACGAGAGAGAGAGTGGGAGTGTTTTGAGAGAGAGTGGGAGTGTTTCGAGAGAGAGAGTGGGAGTGTTTTGAGAGAGAGTGGGAGTGTTTCGAGAGAGAAAGTGGGAGTGTTTCGAGAGAGAGAGTGGAAGTGTTTTGAGAGAGAGTGGGAGTGTTTCGAGAGAGAGAGTGGAAGTGTTTTGAGAGAGAGTGGGAGTGTTTCGAGAGAGAGAGTGGGAGTGTTTCGAGAGAGAGAGTGGGAGTGTTTTGAGAGAGTGGAGGGAGTGTGTCAGTGTTTAAACCTGTGCAGTGAGTGAAGACTTGTTCTTTGTTGGGGATAGTTAAGATAGACTCACACTCTCTCCTGTTGAGAAGGATGCCAGTATGCTCTGCTTGAAAGGTAAGAATCATCTTTGATGATTTGACAGACACAAAAGGAGAGAGAGAGAGAGAGGGGGGGGGCATAGGGAGAAAGAGAGAGAGAGATGCTGCAGGCTAAACTCTGCTGTTTCCCCTTCCTCTCTTTTATCCTCGTCTTTCTTTAATCTCCTCTCTGGTCTTTCATTTGTGAGGAATAAGGTGTAGCAGCCCAGAAAGAGAGTGACAGAGAAGAAGTGAAACGGAGAAAGAGAGAAAGGGTGTTAGAGTTGTGTGTGTTGTATAGTAGCAGGCATTAGCATTAGCATTACGATCGCTCCTCTTCCAAAACAAACTTTCAGCTGTCAGTCACTACAGTATCGAGACGGTCGACATCATTGAGTTTGTAGGGTTTCAAAATTACATAAACTTTTCCCAAAATTCCCTGTTTTTTTCCCCCAGAAATCAAGGATTTCTTGCTTATTCCCTCCTGATTCTGGGAGTATTCTAACTGGAATTTCGGGAAATACAGGGAATTTTGAGAACATTAGCCAACCCTTATGATGTTAATGTAAAAGAGGTGTAACAGGGCTGAATGTGACGCCTCAAGCCTGCCTACATTCCCAGTAGATCTCCAGAGGAGCAAGGGGTTCTTCAACTTTTTCAGCCTGGGACCCAAATTAGAAATTCTGTGTTTTCCTGGGACCCAAGCTCATGAAAGCATGCAACTGTACGTAAATATCGGTGCATTTCATTGCCCTTATGCCAGCCTAAAACGAATGCAATAAAGACAAATAACATTTAATTAAATATATATAGCTATTCATGTTTATTTTCCCCCCCATTATAAACACTGTCTAGGTTGCAACCGTTGCTGTTAAAATATAATAAATAATTTTAATTCTGAACTGGAATAAACTGATTGATCACATCACACAGATGTAGAACAGAAAACGAACACAAAGCCCTAATGAGAGGTGCGTGGCTAGTTGAAGCTTCAATAAGCATGTCTATTCTGGGCTCAGTTTTTGACAGTGCAACCCTGTACTTGTGTGTTTTTTTTTAAAAGTATGCCAGAATTGAGAACCCTGGCTCATAGATATGTGGTGCCAAACTGGATCAGAACATCTGAGCAACCCAGAACTGTGTGTGTGTGTGTGTGTTTACCTCAAAAAAGCATCTTGCTTCAATCAGTTTATTCCAGTTCAGAATGACATTTTTTAATTGTATTTTAACAGCAATAGTTCTAACCTATATACTTGTATTTTCCAATAATTTTGACCGTATGAAACAGTAGGTCTGATCATGTTTCATCTTCATATGTACTGCTACTTAGGGTTGCATCAGTAGTTAGCTAGCTTGCTTTGGCTAACTTTAGCTAGCTAGCTATTTTGCTGTGTACAAGGGGCATTGTTTGAAAGATAAACACATCTACTACTATGAGAGATAGTTATCCCTTATTTCTGCTGATATTATTTCTGCTGATACCTGTTATAAAATGACAACAATGCCTTGCTAGGTGACTAACTTTTAAACTGTCAAAAGCACTGTTTCCTGAAATACTGTTTCCTGAAGCATTCTGCTCTGTTCTGAAAGAACTCCCTGGGTTTACTGTCATGCTCAGTGTTGCCAGGTACAGCTAACATTTCTAGCCCAATGACCTCAGAAAACATGCACAAAAGGCCTGAAAACTAGCCCCCAAACATTTTTTCGCAGCAAGAGAGAGGAGTTTCCACATTTATCCATGAAACCCTTTTCCCATAACGTTATCGAGCGAATTTAGGAATATCTATGTAATTGTTTTACGACGTAGAGAGGCTATATACAGTAGTGAGGCTATATACAGTAGTGAGGCTATATACAGTAGAGAGGCTATATACAGTAGAGAGGCTATATACAGTAGTGAGGCTATATAAAGTAGAGAGGTTATATACAGTAGTGAGGCTATATACAGTAGTGAGGCTATATACAGTAGAGAGGCTATATACAGTAGTGAGGCTATATACAGTAGTGAGGCTATATACAGTAGTGAGGCTATAAAAGTAGTGAGTTTATACAGTAGTGAGGCTATATACAGTAGTGAGGCTATATACAGTAGAGAGGTTATATACAGTAGTGAGGCTATATACAGTAGTGAGGCTATATACAGTACAGAGGCTATAAAAGTAGCGAGGCTATAAAAGTAGCCAGGCAATATACAGTAGTGAGGCTATATACAGTAGACAGGCTATATACAGTAGTGAGGCTATATACAGTAGTGAGGCTATAAAAGTAGTGAGGCTATATACAGTAGTGAGGCTATATACAGTAGTGAGGTTATATACAGTAGTGAGGCTATAAAAGTAGTGAGGTTATATACAGTAGTGAGGCTATATACAGTAGTGAGGCTATATACAGTAGACAGGCTATATACAGTAGTGAGGCTATATACAGTAGTGAGGCTATATACAGTAGACAGGCTATATACAGTAGTGAGGCTATAAAAGTAGTGAGGTTATATACAGTAGTGAGGCTATATACAGTAGTAAGGCTATATACAGTAGTGAGGCTATAAAAGTAGCGAGGCTATAAAATTAGCCAGGCTATATACAGTAGTGAGGCTATAAAAGTAGTGAGGCTATATACAGTAGTGAGTCTATAAAAGTAGTGAGGCTATATACAGGTACTGGTTAGCCATGCTAATTGAGGTAGTATGTACATGAATGTATAGTTAAAGTGACTATGCATATATTGTAAACAAAGTGTAGCAGAAGGGTAAAGAGGGGTTGGGGGGGGACACAATGCAAATAGTCCGGGTAGCCAATTGGAGTCTTATGGCTTGGGGGTAAAAACTGTTGAGAAGCTTTTTGGACCTAGACTTGGCACTCTGGTACCGCTTGCCATGTGGTAGTAGAGAAAACAGTCTATGACTAGGGTGGCTGGGGTCTTTGACAATTGTTAGGGCCTTCCTCTGACACCGCCTGGTGTAGAGGTCCTGGGTGGAGGGCAGCTTAGCCCCAGTGATGTAGTGGACCGTACTCACTACCCTCTGTAGTGCCTTGCGGTCCAGCCGAGCAGTTGCTGTACCAGTCAGTATGCTCTCGATGTTGCAGCTGCCGTTATTAGTTCTAGCGTTTAGTTCTAGCGTTAGTTTGCCTTTATTAGTTCTAGCGTGTTATGTTGACGTTATCAGTTCTAGTGCGTTCTGTTGCCTATTAGTTCTAGCCTGTTATGTTGCCGTTATTAGTTCTATCGCGTTATGTTGCCATTATTAGTTCTAGCGCGTTCTGTTGCCTATTAGTTCTAGTACGTTCTGTTGCCTATTAGTTCTAGTACGTTCTGTTGCCTATTAGTTCTAGTGCGTTCTGTTGCCTATTAGTTCTAGTGCGTTATGTTGCCGTTATTAGTTCTAGCCTGTTATGTGGCCGTTATTAGTTCTATCGCGTTATGTTGACGTTATCAGTTCTAGTGCGTTCTGTTGCCTATTAGTTCTAGTGAGTTATGTTGCCGTTATTAGTTCTAGAGTGTTAATGTTATAAGGAAAAAGTGTGTCTCCATAACGACCAATATAAATAGCCTACCTACAAATGGTAAACTACTCCTTGACACAGCTGCCTCTGCTACTCTCTCAACCCATACACCCCCTCCCCACCCTTCATTCATTCTCTTGCTCACAACCTGCTCACTGCCTGATAGTCAGCAGCAGCAGGTTATAGTAAAATATATATTATTATTTTTGAAAAGAGAAATACCATGGTCGGGAACGGTGCAATTTAAAAGTAGCCCCAAAACCCGCCACCCGCGACCAATACATTTTCACCCAGGACATCATTTTTCAATGTTGACCAATTTTGTGTAAAAAATGCCAACATGGCAACCCTGGTCATGTTGTGGATGTTTGGTCAGCACATGTCGTCACATTGTGGGCGCTTGTCGTTATTTCTCAAAGTTTGTATGAAACGAAGAGAGAAACTCATCACTCATCGCTGTATTTGCGTTAAGAAAGGCTCGTAGAGCTCTGCACAGCTATCCAACCACACATACACACACTATCCAACCACACACACACACACACACACACTATCCAACCACACACACACACACACACACACTATCCAACCACACACACACACACACACACACACACACACACACACACACACACACACACACACACACACACACACACACACACACACACACACACACACACACACACACACACACACACACACACTATCCAACCAGTTAGGAGATTAACCAGGTGTTTGACTGTAAGGTCACTGCTCCTGTTTTGACTCCTGATTATTCTTAAATGAAAGAAGTTAGGAACCACCAAGAGTCTTCCTACAGCTGGCCGCCCGGCCAAACTGAGCCATCGGTGGAGAAGGGCCTTGATCAGGGAGGCGACTAAGAACCCGATGGTCACTCTGAGAGAGCTCCAGAGTTCCTCTGTGGAGATGGGAGAACCTTCCAGAAGCACAACCATCTCTGCAGCACTCCACCAATCAGGCCTTTATGGGTAAAGTGGCCAGATGGAAGCCCCTCAATAAGAGGCACATGACAGCCCACTTGGAGTTTGCCACCTAAAGGACTCTCAGACCATGAGAAACAAGAGTCTCTGGTCTGATGAAACTCTTGATTGAACTCTTTGGCCTGAATGCCAAGTATCACGTCTGGAGGAAACCAGGCACCGCTCAGCACTTGGCCAATACCATCCCTACGATGAAGCATGGTGGTGGCAGCATCATGCTGTTGGGATGTTTTTCAGCACCAGGGACTGGGAGACTAGCCAGGATCGAGGGAAAGATGAACGGATCCTTAATTAAAAACGTGTGAGAATCAACTTGTTTCTCCAAGTACATTTACAGAATGTTACTTGCTGATATGGTACTGCTAGTGATAGACAACATTTAGAGACAGAATACAGACAGGAGTGTGTGTGTGTGTGTGTGTGTGTGTGTGTGTGTGTGTGTGTGTGCGTGCGTGGTAATGACTAAGGCCAGGCGTAACGTGATGTTGATTCTCTCTTAGTGACCAATCATCAGTCAGGTGACTCTGATTGTAGAGGACCAACGGTCAGTGATTTAATCAGCCTGACCACCACATTCCATGTTTATTTCCAGGCTGGTGTGTGTGTGTGTGTCAGTAATGATAGTGGGAGATTCCTTACATACTGTATATGTATGGTAGTCTGTGCTGCTCCCCGGCGTATTTATTTTGTCACCTTTATTTAACCAGACAAGTCAGTTAATTAAGAACAAATTCTTATTTACAATGACGACCTATGGGACTCCCAATCACGGCCGGTTGTGATACAGCCTGGATTCGAACCAGGGTGTCTGTCGTGACACCTTTTAGGACTGAGATGCAGTGCCTTAGACAGCTGCGTTCCAGACGTACAGGGAATGTCAGGGATATCTCTATATATATAGCATTAAAGGCTTTGTGTGTGTTAGTCCATTGAAAAACTGGCATTCCACAAACATTCGATTGTGTGTGTGTGTGTGTGTGTGTGTGTGCGTGCGTGTGTGCGTTTGGTGTGTGTGCTAGTTTTAACCCAGTGTAAGAATCCAAGGCATCCATACCCCAGGCAAAAACGTTTGTGAAAATGTATGTCTACTGTCAGTAGTTCCAACACTGTCATGGTGTAGTGTCAGTATCAGAAGCGGCCAGCAGATGGAGCTGCTGCTGTCTCTGGCCTTATAATGTAACATTTAAAGGGGGAATTTTAAACCTGTGGGATTCTGGGCTTGTTTTCATCATGTCTGAGGTATTTATAGGACACTGAGTTGTATTTGACACATAATTGCCCAGGAGAAAGGCAGGTCAGGGCTTCGCTGGTTGATGCCCCCTATGACGGCTTCCTGATGTATATGGGGTGTCAGGTAGCCTAGTGGTTAGAACGTAGAGGTGGCAGGTAGCCTAGTGGTTAGAACGTAGAGATGGCAGGTAGCCTAGTGGTTAGAACGTAGAGGTGGCAGGTAGCCTAGTGGTTAGAACGTAGAGGTGGCAGGTAGCCTAGTGGTTAGAACGTAGAGGTGGCAGGTAGCCTAGTGGTTAGAACGTTGGGCCAGGAACCGAAAAGTTGCTAGATTAAATCCCCAAGCTGACAAGGTAAAAAATCTGTCATTCTGCCCCTGAACAAGGAAGTTAACCCACTGTTCCCCCGGTAGGCCGTCATTGTAAATAAGAATTTGTTCTTACCTGACTTGCCTAGTTAAATAAATGCCGGTGTATTGATGGGGCAGATCTAAAAATAAATGTAATCCTGCTTTGTGGCATTTTGCAAAGGCTCTGTTATACTGATCGCACCACATATTGTTGTGGGTTTAGGCTGTCTGTCTCTGTTCGATTAGAGTCATTGGATGCATTTCAGCGATTCCTATCGACGGGATTCATTGCTAAATATTCAAGCAGACACATTTGTTTCCTGTCTCTGGAAGACTACAACTTGTGTTGGGCGGTGGTTCGAGCTCTGGCGCCCGTCCTTCCCCCAAGGAGTTTTTATTTATTTTTTAAAGGAGGAGGACACTAACAACAATCCGTTTGGGTTAAACTGAAAGAACTGACCAGACGCAATGGCTTTAAGTGATTCCTCTAATCCACACAAATGTTACGATTAAGCATATATTAGCTACATGATGACATTCAACCATACAACCAACCAAAACAAAGAGTTGGATTAAGATAACATTAGAAGCTCAGCTACAGCCGGTGATGGCACCAAGAGGACAGAGGACGAAACGGTGCCTAGCTACATTTTCCTGCAAGCCACTGAAACCCATATTGTGTATTTCTGTCTAATATAAGTTCACTGTTACAGTGAAGGGAAATCAAAGGTATTTTTTTGTTGCTATCTCAACTTAGCTAGAAAGAGAAGAGGTTTTAGCATCGAGATACAAAAGATCTCCGATTGGAAAACCTCTTCTATTTTTTGTTCTAGATATGGCTAGCGGCTAAAACTTAAGAGCTGAAAATCAGGAGGCTGTATTTATATTCTATACCATTAAGCAAACTAAACCAAATTGTAAATGTGTACTGTTTTGCTTACTTGTATAATGGCATGTTTAAAATATTTTTCACTCCAACCCTGTTCTTGGAGAGATACCCTCCTGTAGGTTTACACCAGGGCTCTCCAACCCTGTTCCTGGAGAGATACCCTCCTGTAGGTTTAAACCAGGGCTCTCCAACCCTGTTCCTGGAGAGTGACCCTCCTGTAGGTTTAAACCAGGGCTCTCCAACCCTGTTCCTGGAGAGATACCCTCCTGTAGGTTTAAACCAGGGCTCTCCAACCCTGTTCCTGGAGAGCGACCCTCCTGTAGGTTTAAACCAGGGCTCTCCAACCCTGTTCCTGGAGAGATACCCTCCTGTAGGTTTAAACCAGGGCTCTCCAACCCTGTTCCTGGAGAGATACCCTCCTGTAGGTTTAAACCAGGGCTCTCCAACCCTGTTCCTGGAGAGCGACCCTCCTGTAGGTTTAAACCAGGGCTCTCCAACCCTGTTCCTGGATTGATACCCTCCTGTAGGTTTAAACCAGGGCTCTCCAACCCTGTTCCTGGAGAGTGACCCTCCTGTAGGTTTAAACCAGGGCTCTCCAACCCTGTTCCTGGTGAGATACCCTCCTGTAGGTTTAAACCAGGGCTCTCCAACCCTGTTCCTGGAGAGAAACCCTCCTGTAGGTTTAAACCAGGGCTCTCCAACCCTGTTCCTGGAGAGCTACCTTCCTGTAGGTTTAAACCAGGGCTCTCCAACCCTGTTCCTGGAGAGCGACCCTCCTGTAGGTTTACACCAGGGCACTCCAACCCTGTTCCCGGAGAGCTACCCTCCTGTAGGTTTAAACCAGGGCTCTCCAACCCTGTTCCTGGAGAGCTACCCCCTGTAGGTTTACACCAGGGCTCTCCAACCCTGTTCCTGGAGAGCGATCCTCCTGTAGGTTTACACCAGGGCTCTCCAACCCTGTTCCCGGAGAGATACCCTCCTGTAGGTTTACACCAGGGCTCTCCAACCCTGTTCCTGGAGAGCGATCCTCCTGTAGGTTTACACCAGGGCTCTCCAACCCTGTTCCTGGAGAGCGATCCTCCTGTAGGTTTACACCAGGGCTCTCCAACCCTGTTCCTGGAGAGATACCCTCCTGTAGGTTTACACCAGGGCTCTCCAACCCTGTTCCTGGAGAGCGATCCTCCTGTAGGTTTACACCAGGGCTCTCCAACCCTGTTCCTGGAGAGATACCCTCCTGTAGGTTTACACCAGGGCTCTCCAACCCTGTTCCTGGAGTGCTAATAGGTTTTAATCACATCAGATAATTTTCAGAACTGATCTGATGTGTCAAAAGACCAATTAGTTTAAAAAAAGATCAGAATTTAGCTGCCTGTGTAAACACAGCCTTAGTCCTTTGTCTGGCTTCGGTACATTGGCAATGGTGTTCGGCACAGTGGGCTGGGGAAACTGAGACTCTTTGTGCTTATGGCGATGGGCTTGTTCTGTCTGTGGTGAACGGCCAGCTGGACTCTGACAAGTATTAAATGGTTTCTTAACTACCAACTGTTTGGTGCTCTTGTAGAAGATTTGCTGGCACCACACATTTCCTGTAAAGACATGGTTGAGGTGTTAGTCGTTTCTTTTGTAAGACTTCAGTGCAGCTTTTGACATTATCGATCATAGTCTGCGCTGGAAAAACGTATGTGTTATGGCTTTACACCCCTTGCTATATTTTGGATAAAGAGTTACCTGTCTAACAGAACACAGAGGGTGTTCTTTTAATAGAAGCCTCTCCAACATAATCCATTTAGAATCAGGAATTCCCCAGGGCAGCTGTCTAGGCCCCTTGATTTTTTTCAATCTTTACTATGTATGCCGATGACTCTAGCACTATACACGTCAGCTACTACAGTGACTGCAACACTTAACAAAGAGCTGCAGTTAGTTTCAGAATGGGTGGCAAGGAATATCTTAGTGCTAAATATTTCAAAAAATAATAATAGAATTCACTAAACCCTAAATCCTCATTCACTAAACCCTAAACTTCAACTAAATCGTGTAAGTTGAGGTGACTAAACTGCTTGGAGTAACCCTGGATTGTAAACTGTCATGGTCAAAACATGTTGATACAATAGTAGCTAAGATAGGGAGAAGTCTGTCCATAATAAAGCGCTGCTCTGTTTTCTTAACAACACTATCAACAAGGCAGGTCCTATAGGCCCTAGTTTTGTAGCACCTGGACTACTGTTCAGCCGTGTGGTCAGGTGCCACAAAAAGGGACTTAGGAAAATTGCAATTGGCTCAGAACAGGGCAGCACGGCTGGTCCTTAAATGTACACGGAGAAGTAGAATTTATAATATGCATGTAAATCTCTCCTGGCTCAAAATGGAGGAGGATTTCACTGAGCTGCACTGAGCTGTTTGTTTAAACAACTAGCACACAGCACAGACACCCATGCATACCCCACAAGACATGCCACCAGAGGTCTTTTCACAGTCCCCAAGTCCAGAACAGACGATGGGAGGCTCACAGTACTTCACAGAGACATGATGACATGGAACTCTATTCTACATCTGGTAACTGATGCAGCAGGAGAATCAGATTTTAAAAAACAGATAAAAATACACCTTATGGAACAGCGGGGACTGTGAAGAGACACAATCATAGGCACAGACACACACATGATGACATACGCCCTATACACACACACGTACACATGGATTTTGTGTTGTAGACGTGGGGGCCTGAGGGCACACACTTAGTGTGTTGTGAAATCTGTTTTGTAATGTAATGCTTTTTAAATTGTATAACTGCCTTAATTTTGCCGGACCCCAGGAAGACTAGCTACTGCCTTGGCAAGAACTAATGGGGATCCATAATAAACCCCAGGAAGAGTAGCTACTGCCTTGGCAGGAACTAATGGGGATCCATAATATACCCCAGGAAGAGTAGCTGCTGCCTTGGCAGGAACTAATGGGGATCCATAATAAACCCCAGGAAGAGTAGCTGCTGCCTTGGCAGGAACTAATGGGGATCCATAATAAACCCCAGGAAGAGTAGCTGCTGCCTTGGCAGGAACTAATGGGGATCCATAATAAACCCCAGGAAGAGTAGCTGCTGCCTTGGCAGAAACTAATGGGGATCCATAATAAACCCCAGGAAGAGTAGCTGCTGCCTTGGCAGGAACTAATGGGGATCCATAATAAACCCAAGGAAGAGTAGCTGCTACCTTGGCAGGAACTAATGGCGATCCATAATAAACGCCAGGAAGAGTAGCTGCTACCTTGGCAGGAACTAACGGCGATCATTATATACAAATACAAATCAGACCAGAGGATCTTGTTTCTCTGAGAGTCCTTTAGGTACCTCCCTGACAAAAGGCCCTCCTCCCCCGATTGCTCAGTTTGGCCGGGCAGACAGCTCTAGGAAGAATCTTGGTGGTTCCAAACTTCTTCCATTTAAGAATTATGGAAGTCACTGTGTTCTTGGGGACCTTCAGTACTGCATAAATGTTTTGTTACCCTTCCCCAGATCTGTGTCTCGACACAATCGTGTCTCGGAGGTCTACGGACAATTCCTTCGACCTCATGGCTTGGTTTTTGATCTGACATGCACTGTCAACTGTGGGACCTTATATACAGTGCATTGAACTTTTCCCCATTTTGTTACGTTCCAGCCTTATTATTAAATTGTTTTTGTCCCCTCCTCAATCTACGAACAATACCCCATAATGACATCACAATACCCCATAATGACATCACAATACCCCATAATGACATCACAATACCCCATAATGACAGCACAATACCCCATAATGACATCACAATACCCCATAATGACAAAGCAAAAAATGTTTTTTAGAAACTTTTTAGAAACTTTTGCAAATTTAATAAAAACTAAAAAACTGTAATATCACATTTGCATAAGTACTCAGACCCTTTACTCAGTACTTTGTCGAAGCACCTTTGGCAGCGATTACAGCCTCGAGTCTTCTTGGGTATGACGCTACAAGCTTGGCACACCTGTATTTGGGGAGTTTCTACCATTCTTCTCTGCAGATCCTCTCAAGCTCTGTCAGGTTGGATGGGGAGCATTGCTGCACAACTATTTTCAGTTCTTTTCAGTTCTCTCCAGAGATGTTTGATCGGGTTCAAGTGCTTTTCCAAATCATGTCCAATCAATTGAATGTATCACAGGTGGACTCCAATCAAGTTGTAGAAGCATCTCCAGGAAGATCAATGGAAACAAGATGCACCTGAGCTCAATTTCAGTTCTTATAGCAAAAGGTCTGAATACTGTAGATAAGGTATTTCAGTTTTTTTTTTTTTTTTATTTATTTGCAAAAATGCTTTGTCATTATGGGGTATTGTGTGTAGATTGATGAGGATTAAACGTGTTTTAAATCCTCTTTTAAAATAAGGCTGTAATGTGACGAAATGTGTTAAAAAGTCAATGGGTCTGAATAGTTTCAGACGAAACTGAATGTACAGATATTACCGAACATTATTTTTCTGTTTGGGAGGAGAAATGACACCTCAATCGCTCTCATACACAACAATACATTTACTGTCTACAATACAATACAATACAATACATTTGCTGTCCCGTATAGCTCAACTGGTAGAGCATGGCTCTTGCCATGCCAGTGTCCTGGGTTTGATTCACCATGGTGGGTGGACCAGTATGAATGTGTGTACTGTCTACTGTAAATTGCTCTGGATAAGAGCATATAATGTAAAATGTAAACAAAACCCTCATCTCAAAGTACTGTCTGTAAACCTCCCCCAGCCAATTGACTTTGACAGATCGTGTCTTTTTGGTATTGTGTTTTGAGAATCTGCAGAGAGAAGAATGAGGTGGTTTGTATCATTACTGTTGTAGTCTTGATTTTATGACTTTCACTGTCCCTTGCTGGTTTCTGGCCCACAATATTGTTGTGCTCCATAACTGCAAGGTGTGTCTGTTCCCTCATGGTTGTGTACCCAAAATGCCCCCAGCGTTGGGTTATTTATCAGCAGGGCACTGTGGAATGAGTCCAAAGTGAAATTTTACAAAGAGAAAAAGGTTCAAAGAGAATAGGAGTAGACTGAATTGATGACATGGTCTGGAAGGTACTGTGTTGTACTCAGACTATCTCTAACCTCCTGTAAATCCCACAACACAAACCATACAAACACTACCCAATTCATGTTTATGCCCACGCTTACTGTAAATAGAGCTATCTCAGCTGTCAGCTTGTAAATATTTTTTGGGCCAACTTACCTTCACCTTGTGTAGAGCTAGCGGTTGGAAGTGCATGATGGTGGAATCAAATTCTGTACCACCTACAACAAAATACACAACAATACACATTTCACTAGCGTCACTAAATTGGCAACAAGATTGCTAGCCAGCTGAGACTGGCTGAGAACTAACTTACCAACCATAGCTGATTTGTCACGCCCTGACCATAGTTTACTTTGTATTTTCTATGTTTTGGTTGGTCAGGGTGTGATCTGAGTGGGCATTCTATGTTAAATGTCTAGTTTGTCCAGTTCTATGTTCGGCCTGATATGGTTCTCAATCAGAGGCAGGTGTTCGTCATTATCTCTGATTGGGAACCATATTTAGGTAGCCTGGGTTTCACTGTGTGTTTGTGGGTGATTGTTCCTGTCTATGTGTTTTTCACCAGATAGGCTGTTTTAGGTTTTCGTTACGTTCATCACGTTCTTTATTTTGTAGTGTTTGCATTGATTCGTGTTTTACGTTTGTTCATTAAAACATGGATCGCAATCTACACGCTGCATCTTGGTCCGATCCTTGTTCTACCTCTTCATCAGAAGAGGAGATAGAAGAAAGCCGTTACAGAATCACCCACCACCAACGGACCAAGCAGCGTGTCAACAGGCAGGAGCAGCGCGAGGAGAAGCGCAATAAGGATTTCTGGACATGGGAGGAAATCCTCGACGGGAGAGGACCCTGGGCTAAACCAGGGGAGTGTAGCCGCACTAAGGTGCAGCGGGAGAAGAAACAACAGGAACAGCCCAAGGAGGAGTACAGTATGGAGTATACTACTTGGGAGGAGATCGACAGGTGGGCGGCCGACCCAGGGAGAGTGCCGGAGCCCGCCTGGGATTCGCTGGAGCAGTGCGAGGAAGGTTACTGTAGAATGGAGGCGGTGAAAGCAGAGAGGCGCTGGTATGAGAAGGCAGCACGGCGACGCGGATGGAAGCCTGAGAGGCAGCCCCAAAAATTTCTTGGGGGGGGGCTAACAGGGAGTATGGCTATGCCAGGTAGGAGACCTGAGCAGACTCCCTGTGCTTACCGGGGGGCTAGAGAGACCGGACAGGCACCGTGTTATGCAGTGGTGCGCACGGTGTCTCCAGTGCGGGTGCATAGCCCTGTGCGGTATATTCCAGCTCCGCGTGTCTGCCGGGCTAGATTGAGCGTCGAGCCTAATGCCATGAAGCCGGCTCTACGCAGCTGGTCCCCAGTGCGTCTCCTTGGGCCGGCTTACATGGCACCAGCCTTGCGCTCGGTGTCTCCGGTTCGCCTGCATAGCCCAGTGCGGGCTATTCCACCTCGCCGCACTGGCAGGGCGACCGTGAGCATTCAACCAGGTAAGGTTGGGCAGGCTCGGTGCTCAAGAGCTCCAGTGCGCCTGCACGGTCCGGTTTTTCCAGTACCACCTCCACACCCCAGCCCTCCGGTAGCAGCTCCCCGCACCAGGCTTCCTGTGCGTGTCCTTGGCCCAGTACCACCAGTGCCAGTACCACGCATCAGGCCTACAGTGCGCCTCGCCTGTCCAGCGCTGTCGGAGTCTCCCGCCTGTTTAGCGCTGTTAGAGCCTTCCTTCTCTACAGCGCTGCCGGAGTCTCCCGCCTGTTCAGAACTGCCAGTTAACATAGAGCTGCCAGTTAGCATAGAGCTGCCAGTTAGCATAGAGCTGCCAGTTAGCATAGAGCTGCCAGTTAGCATAGAGCTGCCAGTTAGCAAGGAGCTGCCAGTCTGCAAGGAGCTGCCAGTCTGCAAGGAGCTGCCAGTCTGCATGGAGCTGCCAGTCTGCATAGAGCTGCCAGTCTGCATGGAGCTGCCAGTCTGCAAGGAGCCGCCAGAGCTGCCTGTCTGCAGGATGCCGCCAAAGCTGCCAGTCTGCAAGGAGCCGCCAGAGCTGCCAGTCTGCAAGGAGCCGCCAGAGCTGCCAGTCTGCATGGAGCAGCCAGGGCCGCCAGTCAGCATGGAGCAGCCAGGGCCGCCAGTCAGCATGGAGCAGCCAGGGCCGCCAGTCAGCATGGAGCAGCCAGGGCCGCCAGTCAGCATGGAGCAGCCAGGGCCGCCAGTCAGCATGGAGCAGCCAGTCAGCATGGAGCAGCCAGTCAGCATGGAGCAGCCAGAGCAGCCAGTCAGCATGGAGCAGCCAGAGCTGCCAGTCAGCATGGAGCAGCCAGTCAGCATGGAGCAGCCAGAGCTGCCAGTCAGCATGGAGCAGCCAGTCAGCATGGAGCAGCCAGAGCTACCAGTCATCATGGAGCAGCCAGTCGACCAGACTCTTCCAGATCTGCCAGTCGTCCAGACTCTTCCAGATCTGCCAGTCGTCCAGACTCTTCCAGATCTGCCAGTCGTCCAGACTCTTCCAGATCTGCCAGTCGACCAGACTCTTCCAGATCTGCCAGTCGACCAGACTCTTCCAGATCTGCCAGTCGACCAGACTCTTCCAGATCTGCCAGTCGTCCAGACTCTTCCAGATCTGCCAGTCGTCCAGACTCTCCCAGATCTGCCAGTCGTCCAGATTCTCCCAGATCTGCCAGTCGTCCAGATTCTCCCAGATCCGCCAGTCGTCCAGATTCTCCCAGATCCGCCAGTCGTCCAGATTCTCCCAGATCCGCCAGTCGACCAGATTCTCCCAGATCCGCCAGTCGACCAGATTCTCCCAGATCCGCCAGTCGACCAGATTCTCCCAGATCTGCTAGTCGACCAGGATCTGCTGAAACCGCCAGCCAGCCAGGTTCTGGTAGTTTCTACTACCTGCCTGGGCTTCCTCTCAGTGCTGAGCTTCTTCTCAGTGCTGAGCTTCCTCTCAGTGCTGAGCTACCTATCTGTCCCGAGTTACCTCTGTCCCGAGCTGTCCCTCTGTCCCATGTTATCATTGTGGTGGGTAACCTATTTAGGGACGTTTAGGAGGGGGATTAAAACTGTCATGGAGTGGGGTCCACGTCCAGCGCCAGAGCCGCCACCGCGGACAGATGCCCACCCAGACCCTCCCCTATAGGTTCAGGTTTTGCGGCCGGAGTCCGCACCTTGGGGGGGGGGTACTGTCACGCCCTGACCATAGTTTACTTTGTATTTTCTATGTTTTGGTTGGTCAGGGTGTGATCTGAGTGGGCATTCTATGTTAAATGTCTAGTTTGTCCAGTTCTATGTTCGGCCTGATATGGTTCTCAATCAGAGGCAGGTGTTCGTCATTATCTCTGATTGGGAACCATATTTAGGTAGCCTGGGTTTCACTATGTGTTTGTGGGTGATTGTTCCTGTCTATGTGTTTTTCACCAGATAGGCTGTTTTAGGTTTTCGTTACGTTCATCACGTTCTTTATTTTGTAGTGTTTGCATTGATTCGTGTTTTACGTTTGTTCATTAAAACATGGATCGCAATCTACACGCTGCATCTTGGTCCGATCCTTGTTCTACCTCTTCATCAGAAGAGGAGATAGAAGAAAGCCGTTACATGATTTATACACATTTATAATGGCTACCAACACACGGAGAGTGAGTTAGCTATATCGTAGGAGGGTGAAAGATTTCACGATTGTTTATAATTAGCACAGCCAGACACACGTTGAAAAAACAAACATTAAAAACAAAATAAAACGTTCTGAAATTACTGTTTGTTGGTCATTTGAAGTTAACATTATTTATTTACCGCCATTAGCCATTTCATGCTAGGTAGTGTCGTGGAAATTTCCTGTATTTACCAAATCATGAGAGCAAACCACACACAAGTCAGAGTTATCATTAAAGTCCATCTTTAATTATTATGAGCTCCATCACAACCCTGTGACTCTCAGATCAATTCAGTGTCTATAAATGAATTCTCTGAGAGTCCCTTACACATTGCAACTGAGATCCTTTATAGAAAAGACACACATAGCCAGACAGCATTGGCCATCATTTATCGTTCAGCTTTGTCTCCTAAACTATGTCCTTTTCTCAAACTCAGAACCATAAAACAAATCCTCATATCAACAGGCATTAGCCGTTTCATGCTAGGTAGCCACTGCTTCTTCTTGAGGTTGATAAAACCCTGGAGATGAGGGGCACCGTTCTCGTCTTTTTACCAATCACCGCGAAAACCCGGGTCTAAACTCCGGATAGTCGGGTCAAGAGAAGTTCGCTTTAAGGACGCAGAGTCATTAGTTACCGGGACGGAGCCACCGATGCTCATGGGTGATCTGACGAATCCGATCTGGGTAACCTATATTAAACCGGTGAAAAATTCTACCTAGCGGACGGTATCAGCGTTCAGCTTTGAATGCCAAACATTTTGGTTCACTATGAGCAGACGAATAAACAGGAAGTCGAAACATCCCGACTCTACTAATAAAATGAAAAGTGATAGTTCTAGCTTGTGGTTTGGATAATGTTGATGTTTATGATAAAAAACTGAATGTTGTTCATATAGTAACGACTATATGCCGTTGCAGAGCCAGGGTAAAATTCCCCTTTAAAGTGTGAGTAGCTCTTACTCTCACACGCCGTTAATGACCTTTTATAGGAAAAGCGTGTGTGGTCTATAAGACATCAGTAATTACCTGTACCATGTTGACCATATGTGAGGCCGGCCTTCTTCAGGATAATCCTGGTTAAGAGATTATTGAGAGAGAAGGAGTGGGTAGATGGAGAGAGAGAGAGCGAGAGGTGACGCGAGAGAGACAAGGAAGGACCGCACCATACAGTCTCAGAGATCGGTTTCTGTAAGAGTCCACTACGTGAGATAGATCTGTACTCTCTCTCTACCAGTGTTTCTCTATGGTCATTCCACTGTGGATGGTCACTAACATACAGCTCATTGAGAATCTACTGTTGTAGGGAAGACTCGGAGAGTCCAGCCTCTTCAGACCAGACTTGATGGGAACATACTGTTTGGAAAGAGTGGATGACGGATTACGTGGACTGTTAGAACAATTAATCACACAGGTGAGACAGGGAGAGACTCTGAGAAGATGATAGCATACGTGGACTGTCTGTCCACCGAGCCGGTGGTAGGAGGAGGCGTGGGGGCTCAATGCTGGAAGGGGGGCTTCAGCGAGGATGAGGACGAGCTGCTTCCGGCCTGCTCGAAAGATGTTCAAAAGATGATCTACCTGCAGCCCAAGAGCGAGGGCAGTCTGAGACGTCGGCTGCTCACCTCCAAGATCCACCAGCAACGAGACGGACCGTGGGCGTCCAGACCACTCGCCCGGAGACAACCGGACAACAAGGGCCTCCAGGGGCCACTACACAGACAGGACTTCCCATACCCTGGCCCCAGCCCCCCCGGCCTGGTGCGCCACCATCGAGCAGGCTACTCCTCCAGGGGCTCCCAGCACGGCCACTGCCTGACCCAGCTACGGAAGACCAGCTACTTTCCCCCCACACCCGACCATCATCCTGGGTACAGCTTCCCCCCATCACCTCTTTCTCCTCCAGGAGCAGCCAGCTACAGTCACACTGGACCTTCAGGATACCCAAACCCTGGACCCCCAGGATATCCAAACTCTGGACTCCAAGGCTACCCTAATCGTGGATCTGCTGGGTACCCCAACTCTAACCCAGGACACTGTAAACCAGCCTACAACACCACCCCCAGCAGCAGCCTTAACCCAGGACACTGTAAACCAGCCTACAACACCACCCCCAGCAGCAGCCCTAACCCAGGACACTGTTTCCCAGCCTACAACACCAACCCCAGCAGCAGCCTTAACCCAGGACACTGTAAACCAGCCTACAACACCAACCACAGCAGCAACCCTAACCCAGGACACTGTAACCCAGCCTACAACAACAACCCCAGCAGCAGCCCTAACCCAGGACACTGTTTCCCAGCCTACAACACCAACCCCAGCAGCAGCCCTAACCCAGGATGCCAAAACACTGCCCAAGGACACAGCAACACTTACCTCAACTCTGGATATCCTTCCCCAAGACTGGGATACGGCCCTACCTCCCTCCCAGGACCAGGCTACAGCTCTGGGTTTGCTCCCCAGTCCCAGCCCAGCCTCCACACTCCACCACCCAAGCAGAGAAAGAGGTTCTATAACCTGCTCCGACGGCGCAGCTACAACACCAGCCAGATCCCCTTCTCACACACCCCCCTCTTACACACACCCAAACGTCAAGACTGGAGAGGTAGGCAGCAGTATTCACTTTTCACTTTTCTTTTAGATTCTGTTGTTGTTTTGTTTGTTTTGTTTTTTAACACTGGAACGGATGAACTGAACTTCAGGAATATTTTGTGAAACTCACCCTTTCACTGTAAAACAGAAATCTGGTTCCACAGGTGTTACCTGAACAACAACAAAATTGGTTTGCCCAAACTTCGCTCCAACTTGAGAAAACATAGGCAGAAATTCAGTCAACTTAAAATTATGTGTTTGCTCAAATTGTCTCATATTTTCAGTCAAGTAGAAATGATTTTTGTGGGCATCTTACCTATAAAAAAAGTCTGTGGAACTATTTACACAAACAGTGCTTTTAAAATATATATAAAAAAACACTGTTTTCAACTTACATGACAATGCGTGATAACATTGAGCATGTTGATTTATACAGTAGTTTATATTCAACTTGTCCTCAACTGGGATATGAACTCACAACTTCTCGGCTCACAGCATACCAATCGTCCTGCTACCATGCCGGTGTCAATGACTAAGATCACTTGTGTTACTTTGCACAGTAAATATCAGTTCTGTTATTAAAAGCACACTCAAAAAAAACTGTTTTATTTTTCATTGTAACATCAAAACAGAGTAGTATTCTTATACGGAAAAAACTAAATAAGCAAATGAAATCAACGATGAGAGAATTGTCAGATTAATTGATAATTGGCACAGACACGTAGCAGGAAGAAGTGAATGCTGTGAACCAATAGGAGTTCAAATCTCAGGTGAAAAGATCTTGAATATAATATTTTAATAATTGCAGAAAATAAATAAATATGTAAATTGAAAACATTGTATTTTAAAAGTGCTTTATGTGTGTAAATAGCTCCAGAGCCTTTTTAAATTCAAATTGCCTACGTTTTCTCAAGTGTAAGCTAAGTTCGGGCCAACTATTTTTAGTTCAGGTAACACTTAAAAGTTGAGTAAACCCCAAAAAGAGGCTGTGGAACCAGTTTCTTAATAATGATTCGTTGAAACAAAACAACTAGATTTTTTTTTACAGTGTCCTGGTAAGCATTCTTGGAATGGGAGAGTCCAGATTAGCTTTGACCCAGCTCTACCCTGGTTGGCCCTCCCTCTCTCTTGTCTCTCTCTCTCGCTCTCACTCCATTCAATTCAAGGGGCTTTATTGTCATGGGAAACATATGTTAACATTGCCAAAGCAAGTAATGTAGATAATAAACAAAAAGTTATATTAACAATGAAAATGAACATTTCACTCAGAGAAGTTCCAAAAGAATAAAGACATTCCAAATGTCATATTATGTATATAGACAGTGTTGTAACAATGTGCAAAACTCTCTCTCTCTACCATCTCTGTCTCTCTGTCTCTCTCTCTCTCTCTCTCTCTCTCTCTATCTACCATGTCTCTCTCTCTCTGTCTCTCTCTCTGTACTCTAATATCCAAGGGAGGGAGGGTTGTTCTCCCGTAGATAGTCTTCTTCTCTCCTCCTACTTCCCCTTCCACTTTATATATGTATAAGGAAGGGATATGGCTAATCTAGATTAGCACGGCTACAGAGGGGAGAAGAGGTAGGAAGTACAGCAGGGCTGCTTAATCTGGTTTAGGATGTAGGACGATGTCACAGAGGTTGATCCTTTACACTCCTCTTTTGGTTGTTTGTATTGAGTATAAAAGGCCAGAAAACATTCATTATTTGTATGTATATCGCAGTCTAACGTAGTGTGTGTGTGTGTGTGGGGATATAAGTGTGTGTGGCTACAGTGCTGAACACATCATGACTCACTGGGACTGGTCTACACACACACACGCACGCACACACGCACACACACACACACACACACACACACACACACACACACACACACACACACACACACACACACACACACACACACTTCAGAGCAGCTGTATTCAATCCCTTGTCAGAGGGACCCCAATTTTTTGGACAGAATTTCTCGGGAACCTTTTTTTAGGGGGGGGGGGGGGGGGGGGGGGGGAACCCACCCCACCCCACCCCACCACACCCCACCCCACCCCACCACACCCCACCCCACCCCACCACACCCCATCCCACCACACCCCACCCCACCACAAATCAAATGCCACAACCTTAAAATCTGTGTATTTATAATTTCCACATCAACAAATAACCTTCAATTCATTTTCATCTCCTTCAATTCATTTTCATCTCCTTCAATTCATTTTCATCTCCTTCAATTCATTTTCATCTCCTTCAATTCATTTTCATCTCCTTCAATTCATTTTCATCTCTCCTATCAAAATGAAGAGAACCAATACATATCAATTAAATTACATATTTTTTTATTTATTGTTTGTATATTGTCCCATAACATAATGTGTATTCTTAATGTTTGGTTCCCCAAAAAACAAAACAACATTTTTTTGTTATTTTTTAACACTAGGCGTGGCGACCCCGACTTTCAGTACCACTGCTGCAGAGAGATTAAGTTCACAGTCAGCAGTGGGTCCATACGACGAGAGCGGTAAACATTTCTAATTCTGGGTACGTAGGTTAAGTGACAAACAGGCTTTCGTTTCCAACCGCTACTGTCACTCAGATATACATCGTCTGCTAGCTACTGACCTGTGAGTGTTCTTGGCCAGCCACAGCACAGGCATTTAATGATTCTAGCTAGCAATGCTAATTTCAATGGCTTGATGCTACGGATGCTAACTCCTATGGTTCTAATAACGATGAGGATAGTAATGCTAATTCTAATGGATGTTGATAACGATGGCGCTACAGATTTTGTATTTGTGTTCATTATTAAGGATCCCCACGAGCTGCCGAGGCAGCAGCTACTCTTCCTGGGGTCCAGCAAAATTAAGTCAGTTTATACAATTTTAAAAACATGACAATACATTCACAGATTTCACAACACACTGCGTGACCTCACTCCACCACTACCACATATCAACAGTACTAAATCCATGTGTGTGTGTGTGTGTGTGTGTGTGTGTGTGTGTATAGTGCGTATGTTATCATGTGTGTGTATGTTTGTGTCTGTGCCTGTGTTTGTGTTGCTTCACAGTCCCCGCTGTTCCATAAGGTCAATTTTTATCTGTTTATTTCATGTTTTTTTAAATCAATTTTTACTGCTTGCATCAGTTACTTGACGTGGAATAGAGTTCCATGTAGGCATGGCTCTATGTCAGCGGTTCCCAAACTTTTTATAGTCCCGTACCCTTTCAAACTTTCAACCTCCAGCTGCGTACCCCCTCTAGCAACACACTCTCAAATGTTTTTTTTGCCAAATCTTTATTAAACATAAGAAAATGAGTGTGACTTTTTATCACAACCCGGGTCTCTTGGGAAGTGACAAAGAGCTCTTATAGGACCAGGGCATAAATAATAATATAATAATAATCAATAATTTAGCTCTTTATTTTACTATCTTACATATAAAACCTTATTTGTTCATCGAAAATTGTGAATAACTCAACACAGGTTAATGAGAAGGGTGTTCTTGAAAGGATTCACATAACTGCAATGTTGGGTTGTATTGAAGAGAATCTCAGTCTTAAATCATTTTCCACACACATTCTGAGCCTGTATTTAGTTTACATGCTAGTGAGGGCCGAGAATCCACTCTCACATAGGTATGTGGTTGCAAAGGGGATCAGTGTCTTAACAGCACGATTTGCCAAGGCAGGATACTCTGAGCGCAGCCCTATCCAGAAATCTGACAGTGGCTTCTGATTAAATTACATTTTCACAGAACCACTTTTTGCGATTTCGATGAGGCTCTTGTTCAGATATCGGTAAGTGGACTGGAGGCAGGGCATGAAAGGGATAACAAATCCAGTTGTTTGTGTCATCCGTTTTGGGAAAGTACCTGCGTAATTGCGCACCAAACTCTCTCAGGTGCTTCGCTATATCACATTTGACGTTGTCCGTAAGCTTGAGTTCATTTGCACACAAAAAAATCATACATTGATGGAAAGACCTGTGTATTGTCTTTGTTAATGTAGACAGAGAAGAGCTCCAACTTCTTAATCATAGCCTCAATTTTGTCCCGCTCATTGAATATAGTTGCAGAGAGTCCCTGTAATCCTAGATTCAGATCATTCAGGCAAGAAAAAACATCACCCAGACAGGCCAGTCGTGTGAGAAACTCATCAAACAAGCGGTCAGACAAGTGAAAATTATGGTCAGTAAAGAAAACTTTAAGCCCCTTCTCTCAATTAAAAAAAATGTGTCAATACTTTGCCCCTTGATAACCAGCGCACTTCTGTATGTTGTAAAAGCTTTATATGGTCTCTGCCCATATCATTACATAGTGCAGTAAATACACAAAGGTTAAGGGGCCTTGCTTTGACAAAGTTAAACCATTTTCACTGTAGTGTCCAAAACCTCTTTCAAGCTGTCAGGCATTCCCTTGGCAGCATAAAGCCTCTCGATGGTGTAACGGCTTTCTTCTATCTCCTCCTCTGACGAAGAGGTGGAACAAGGATCGGACCAAAATGCAGCGTGTAGATTGCGATCCATGTTTAATGAACAAACGTAAACATGAATTAATACAAACACTACAAAACAAAAGAACGTAATGAACGAAACGAAAACCGAAACAGCCTATACTTGTGTAAACTAACAAAGACAGGAACAAGGACACTAAGGACAATCACCCACGACAAACTCAAAGAATATGGCTGCCTAAATATGGTTCCCAATCAGAGACAACGATAAACACCTGCCTCTGATTGAGAACCACTTCAGACAGCCATAGACTTATTAACTAGAACACCCCACTAGCTACAATCCCCATGCATACACACCACATACAAAAACCCATTTCCCATACCTGGCCTGACCAAATAAATAAAGATAAACACAAAATACTTCGACCAGGGCGTGACAGAACCCCCCCCCCCCCCCCCCCAAGGTGCGGACTCCCGAACGCACCTCAAAAACAATAGGGAGGGTCCGGGTGGGCGTCTGTCCATGGTGGCGGCTCCGGCGCGGGACGTGGACCCCACTCAATCAATGTCTTAGTCCCCTTTCCCCGCGTCCTTGGATAGTCCACCCTCGCCGCCGACCATGGCCTAGTAGTCCTCACCCAGAACACCACTGGACTGAGGAGCAGATCGGGACTGAGGGGCAGCTCGGGACTGAGGCAGCTTGGGACTGAGGGGAAGCTCGGGAGTGAGAGGAAGCTCGGGAGTGAGAGGAAGCTCGGGAGTGAGAGGAAGCTCGGGAGTGAGAGGAAGCTCAGGCAGGTTGATGAATCTACCAGATCCTGGCTGGCTGGCAGATCCTGGCTGACTGGCGGATCTGGCAGATCCTGGCCGACTGGCAGATCCTGGCCGACTGGCAGATCCTGGCCGACTGGCAGTTCTGGCAGATCCCGGCCGACTGGCGGTTCTGGCAGATCCCGGCCGACTGGTGGTTCTGGCAGATCCCGGCCGACTGGCGGTTCTGGCAGATCCCGGCCGACTGGCGGTTCTGGCAGATCCCGGCCGACTGGCGGATCTGGAAGATCCCGGCTGACTGGCGGATCTGGAGGAGTCCGGTTGACTGGCAGATCTGGAAGAGTCTGGTTGACTGGCAGATCTGGAAGAGTCTGGCTGACTGGCAGATCTGGAAGAGTCTGGTTGACTGGCAGATCTGGAAGAGTCTGGCTGACTGGCAGATCTGGAAGAGTCTGGCTGACTGGCAGATCTGGAAGAGTCTGGCTGACTGGCAGATCTGGAAGAGTCTGGCTGACTGGCAGATCTGGAAGAGTCTGGCTGACTGGCAGTTCTGGCTGCTCCATGCTGACTGGCTGCTCTGGCTGCTCCATGCTGACTGGCTGCTCCATGCTGACTGGCAGCTCTGGCTGCTCCATGCTGACTGGCTGCTCTGGCTGCTCCATGCTGACTGGCTGCTCCATGCTGACTGGCAGCTCTGGCTGCTCCATGTTGACTGGCTGCTCCATGCTGACTGGCGACTCTGGCTGCTCCATGCTGACTGGCGGCCCTGGCTGCTCCATGCTGACTGGCGTCCCTGGCTGCTTCATGCTGACTGGCGGCTCTGGCTGCTCCATACAGACTGGCAGCTCTGGCGGCATCCTGCAGACTGGCAGCTCTGGCGGCTCCTTGCAGACTGGCAGCTCCTTGCAGACTGGCAGCTCAATGCAGACTGGCAGCTCAATGCAGACTGGCAGCTCAATGCAGGCTGGCAGCTCCTTGCAGACTGGCAGCTCTATGCAGACTGGCAGCTCTATGCAGACTAGCAGCTCTATGCAGACTGGCAGCTCCTTGCAGACTGGCAGTTCTGAACAGGCGGGAGACTCCGGCAGCGCTGTAGAGGCGGAAGGCTCTGGCAGCGCTAAACAGGCGGGAGACTCCAGCAGCGCTGAAGAGGAGGAAGGCTCTGGCAGCGCTGGACAGGCGAGGCGCACTGTAGGCCTGATGCGTGGTGCTGGCACTGGTGGTACTGGGCCGAGGACACGCACAGGAAGCCTGGTGCGGGGAGCTGCCACCGGAGGGCTGGTGCGTGGAGGTGGTACTGGGTAGACCGGACCGTGCAGGCGCACTGGAGCTCTTGAGCACCGAGCCTGCCCAACCTTACCCGGTTGAATGCTCCCGGTCGCCCTGCCAGTGCGGCGAGGTGGAATAGCCCGCACTGGGCTATGCAGGCGAACCGGAGACACCGTGCACAAGGCTGGTGCCATGTAAGCCGGCCCAAGGAGACGCACTGGGGACCAGATGCGTAGAGCCGGCTTCATGGCACTTGGCTCGACGCTCACTCTAGCCCGGCCGATACGCGGAGCTGCATAACACGGTGCCTGCCCGGTCTCTCTAGCCCCCCGGTAAACACAGGGAGTTTGCCCAGGTCTCCTACCTGGCGTAGCCATACTCCCTGTTAGCCCCCCCCCAATACATTTTTGGGGCTGACTCCCGGGCTTCCTTGGGCGCCGCCGTGCTTGCTTCGCCAACTCCATTCTACGATAACCTTCCTCGCACTGCTCCAGCGAATCCCAGGCGGGCTCCGGCACTCTCCCTTGGTCGGCCGCCCACCTGTCTATCTCCTCCCAAGTAGTATAGTCCATACTCCTGCTGTCCATAACGTCCTCCCATGTCCATTCCTCCTTTCGCTGCTGTTGCCCGTTACCCCGCCGCTTGGTCCTGTTGTGGTGGGTGATTCTGTAACGGCTTTCTTCTATCTCCTCCTCTGACGAAGAGGTGGAACAAGGATCGGACCAAAATGCAGCGTGTAGATTGCGATCCATGTTTAATGAACAAACGTAAACATGAATTAATACAAACACTACAAAACAAAAGAACGTAATGAACGAAACGAAAACCGAAACAGCCTATACTTGTGTAAACTAACAAAGACAGGAACAAGGACACTAAGGACAATCACCCACGACAAACTCAAAGAATATGGCTTCCTAAATATGGTTCCCAATGAGAGACAATGATAAACACCTGCCTCTGATTGAGAACCACTTCAGACAGCCATAGACTTAACTAGAACACCCCACTAGCTACAATCCCCATACATACACACCACATACAAAAACCATGCCACACCCTGGTCTGACCAAATAAATAAAGATAAACACAAAATACTTTGACCAGGGCGTGACAGATGGATGCTGCAGTGTACCCAAGTGGCGTCGCGTTACCACTCCACTATGTCTCCCTGTCATGGCTTCTTCGCCATCAGTACAGATACCAACATGAGCAGCAGCTACGTTTGGCTATGTACGGACCGTTAGTGGAATTGCTGCAAGAAAGTAACGGTTAATGTGATTGGATGTTCATTATTTGACTAGGTTACCTGTATTTGACATTGTGTTGTTATTTCGCTGAATACTAGATGGTTGAATCTGATTTTTTGGTAGTGAAACGATGCTACTCAGGAAAGAAAAAAACCTCACACAAATGTATAGCCCCGTTGGAAAATATAAATGTACTGTTTGAAAATGTGGAGAAAAAAAATCTGTAGGCGTGCTGAAAGTCTGTTGTCAATTTGTTTGCTGTGAAATAGCATTGTATCTGGTAGAGGTCGACCGATTAATCGGAATGGCCGATTAATTAGGGCCGATTTCAAGTTTTCATAACAATCGGAAATTGGTATATTTCGGCACCGATTTGTCCGATTTTTTTAATATATTTTTTTACACCTTTATTTATCCTTTACTTAACCAGGCAAGTCAGTTAAGAACACATTCTTATTTTCAATGACGGCCTAGGAACGGTGGGTTAAGTGCCTTGTTCAGGGGCAGAATGACAGATTTTTACCTTGTCAGCTCGGGGATTCAATCTTGCAACCTTACAGTTCACTAGTCCAACGCTCTAACCACCTGATTACATTGCACTCTACGAGGAGACTGCCTGTTACGCGAATGCAGTAAGCCAAGGTAAGTTGCTAGCTAGCATTAAACTTATCTTATAAAAAAAAAAATCAATCATAATCACTAGTTAACTACACATGGTTGATGATATTACTAGTTTATATAGCGTGCGGTGCGTATTCGCGAAAAAGGAATGTCTTGCTCCAACGTGTACCTAACCATAAACATCAATGCCTTTCTTAAAATCAATACACAGAAGTATCTATTTTTAAACCTGCATATTTAGCTAAAGGAAATCCAGGTTAGCAGGCAATATTAACCAGGTGAAATTGTGTCACTTCTCTTGCGTTCATTGCACGCAGAGTCAATGTATATGCAACAGTTTGGGCCGCCTAATTTGCCAGAATTTTACGTAATTATGACATAACATTGAAGGTTGTGCAATGTAACAGCAATATTTAGACTTATGGATGCCACCCGTTAGATAAAATACGTAACGGGTCCGTATTTCACTGAAAGAATAAACGTCTTGTTTTTGAGATGATAGTTTCCGGATTCTACCATATTAATGACCTAAGGCTCATATTTCTCTGTGCTTTTATTTTATAATAGTCTATGATTTGATAGAGCAGTCTGACTGAGCGGTGGTAGGCACCAGTGTAACAGTATAACTTTAGACCGTCCCCTCACCCATACCCGGGCGCAAACCGGGGACCCTCTGCACACATCAACAACAGTCACCCACGAAGCATCGTTACCCATCGCTCCACAAAAGCCGCGGCCCTTGCAGAGCAAATGGAACTACTACTTCAAGGTCTCAGAGCAAGGGGAACTACTACTTCAAGGTCTCAGAGCAAGAACGCTTTTTTACGTGCCACATATTGCACTTTTACTTTCTTCTCCAACACTTTGTTTTTGCATTATTTAAACCAAATTGAACGTTTCATTTTATTTGAAGCTAAATTGATTTTATTTATGCATTATATTAAGTTAAAATAAGTGTTCATTCAGTATTGTTGTAATTGTCATTATTACAAATACATTTATATATATATATTTTATTTTAAATCGGCCGATTAATCGGTATCAGCTGTTTTTTTTGGGGGGTCCTCCAATAATCGGTATCGGCGTTGAAAAATCATAATCGGTCGACCTAGTATCTAGTCAAACACAATTTTCTCCAGAAGTTTACTAAGGGTTGGTAACAAGCTGATTGGTCGGCTATTTGAGCCAGTAAAGGGGGCTTTACTATTCTTGGGTAGTGGAATGACTTTAGCTTCCCTCCAGGCCTGAGGGAACACACTTTCTAGTAGGTTTACATTGAAGATGTGGCAAATAAGAGTGGCAATTGTTACGGTTTTCTTCCGGTGAAAGAGAGGCGGACCAAAACGCAGCATGGTTATTCATAAACATCTTTAATGAAAGATAAAAATACAAACAACTTACAAAAACAATAAATGTAACGTGAAAACCTACAACAGTCCTAACTGGTGCAAAACACAGAGACAGGAACAATCACCCACGAAATACTCAAAGAATATGGCTGCCTAAATATGGTTCCCAATCAGAGACAACGATGAACACCTGCCTCTGATTGAGAACCACTCTAGGCAACCATAGACTTACCTAGACTACTATACTAAACACAACCCCATCAATCTACAAAACCCCTAGACAAGACAAACACATAATTCACCCATGTGACACCCTGGCCTGACCAAAATAATAAAGAAAACACAGAATACTAAGGCCAGGGCGTGACAGCAATATCGTTCGATATTATCCTCAGTAATTTTCCATCCAGATTGTCAGACCCCAGTGGCTTGTCATTGTTGATAGACAACAATCATTTTTTCACCTCTTCCATACTGACTTTACGGAAGTCGAAAGAACAATTGATAAACACTTATTTTCCGCCATGATTTGCAAATAAATTAATTAAAAATCCTACAATGTGATTTTCTGGGTTTTTTTCTCCTCATTTTGTCTGTCATAGTTGAAGTGTACCTATGATGAAAATCCCAGGCCTCTCTCATCTTTTTAAGTGGGAGAACTTGCACAATTGGTGGCTGACTAAATACTTTTTGCCCCACTGTACTTGGATGTGTAGTGTCAGAATTTGTTTCTGACGTTTGCTTGTCTTGCCAAAGAAAAAGTCATTAAAGTAGTTGGCAATATCAGTGGGCTTTGTGGTGAATGAGCCATCTGATTCAATGAATGATGGAACCGAGTTGGCTTTCTTCTCTCCAAAATTTAATTTAAGTTGCCCCAAAGTTTTTTACTATCATTCTTTATGTAATTGATCTTTGTTTCATAGTGTAGTTTCTTCTTAGCCACATGGTGTCTTGATTTGCAGTACGTTTGCCAATCAGTCGGGCTGCCAGACTTAATTGCCATACCTTTTGCCTCATCCCTCTCAACCATACCATTTTTTCAATTCCTCATCAATCCACGTGGATTTAACAGTTTTTACAAATAATTTTCTTAATGGGTACGTGCTTATTAGTAACTGGAATAAGCAATTTCATAAATGTGTCAAGTGCAGCGTCTAGTTGCTCCTCATTACACACCACAGACCAGCAACTATTCTTTACATCATCAACTTAATATGAATCACTACAAAACGTATTGTATGACCTCTTATACACTATATTAGGCCCAGCCTGACCTCTTATACACTATATTAGGCCCAGCATTTGGAACTTTGGTTTTCCTAGAGATGGCTACTATATTGTGATCACTACATCCTATGGATTTAGATACTGCTTTAAAGATAATTTCTGCAGCATTAGTAAAGATGTGATCAATACATGTTGATGATTTCATTCCTGTGCTTGATGAAAGCCAGTCGGCATTTAAATCACCCCAAAAAATATACTTCTCTGTTATCAAGCACTTCACATACATTATCAAGCATTTCACACAAATTATCCATGTACTGACCAGCACTTGGTGGTCTATAGTGGCTTCCCACAAGAATGGGCTTTCGGTGAGACAGATTAACCTATACCCATATTACTTCAACAACGTTTAACATTTTACCATCTCTAAGCCTTACAGGAATGTGTTATCTGTTATAAGCAAGGTATTGACTTCATGGACCTATGGCACTCCTACGGCACTAATAATGATGATGCTACTGACGCTAACTCCTATGACACTAATAATGATGATGCTACTGATGCTAACCCCTATGACACCAATAATGATGATTCTACTGATCCTAACTCCTATGGCACTAATAATAAGGAAGCAAAATATGCTAACTCCTATGGCACTAATAATGATGATGTTACTGATTCTAACTCCTATGACACTAATAATGATGATGTTTCTGGTGCTAACTCCTATGACACCAATAATGATGATTCTGCTGATGCTAACTCCCATGGCACTAATAATAAGGATGCTAATGATGCTAACTCCTATGGCACTAATAATGAGGATGCTACAGATGTTAACTCCTATGGCACTAACAATGAGATTGCTAATGATGCTAACTCCTATGGCACTAACAATGAGGATGCTAATGATGCTAACTCCTATGGCACTAATAATGATGATGCTACTGATGCTAACACCTATGGCACTAATAATGAGGATGCTAATGATGCTAACTCCCATGGCACTATTAATGATGATGCTAATGATGCTAACTCCTACGGCACTAATAATGATGACGCTACTGATGCTAACTCCTACGGCACTAATAATGATGATGCTACTGATGCTAACTCCTATGGCACTAATAATGATGATGCTAATGATGCTAACTCCGACGGCACTAATAATGATGACGCTACTGATGCTAACTCCTTTGGCACTAATAATGATGATGCTACTGATGCTAGTAATGAAGTTGATATTAATGCTACCGTTTTTGTCTTCATTGATGTCGCTACTAGTGATAAAGCTACTGTCATAATATAACATTTTATTGTAGATTATTTCATGCGTGACATTTCTGCAGTTTCTGTAATAAAAATGACATTAGCCTCGTCCCAGTAAATTAACATGTTTATAACATGATTAAATGATACTAGCCTGTCCCAGTAAATTAACATATTTATAACATGATTAAATGATACTAGCCTGTCCCAGTAAATTAACATGTTTATAACATGATTAAATGATACTAGCCTGTCCCAGTAAATTAACATGTTTATAACATGATTAAATGATACTAGCCTGTCCCAGTAAATTAACATGTTTATAACATGATTAAATGATACTAGCCTGTCCCAGTAAATTAACATGTTTATAACATGATTAAATGATACTAGCCTTGTCCCAGTCAGTGAACATATTTATAACATGACTAAAACTGGTGTCCTAGTTACACTACTGTAACTGGCACAAGCTTGGCTGGAGGTGTGTGTCTGTGTGTCTGTGCGTGTGTGCGGGTGTGTGTGCGTGTGCATGTGCGTGTGCGTGTGTGTATAATGCAGTATCTTAGGATGACCTTGATCACTGGAGCTCTACACACAAAACAAACAAAAAAACATACTGGACTTCTGCCAACACTCTGCAGTGTGTGTGTGTGTGTGTACACATACATGTGCTTCCGAACGTGTGTGTTTGTGTGTGTGTGTGTGTGTGTGTGTGTGTGTGTGTGTGTGCGTGTGTGTGTGTGTGTGTGTGTGCGTGTGTGCGTGTGTGCGTGTGTGTGTGGTCTGAGCAGAACCAAAAAGGTTTCTTTCTTCACCACTTGCCAGATGTCCCTACCAGGACTGTTACTGTGGCAGATTCAGATCTGTCTCTATCTGCTCTGTGTGTGTGTGTGAGTGTTTGGGGTGCAGGGCAGGTGGGTGCGGGTGGGTGGGTGGGGGGTTTGGCATGGTCTCTATGGTGATGAGACAAGCTGCCGGTTTGGATGAAACACCCATCACTGGGAGGGAAAGGCATTGTGGAGTTTCACTATTATGGGTGAGGAGTGGGAGGTAGAATGGGTGGGGAGAGGGAGGGTAGAATTGGTGGGGAGAGGGAGGGTAGAATGGGTGGGGAAAGGGAGGGTAGAATGGGTGGGGAGAGGGAGGATAGAATGGGTGGGGAGAGGGAGGTAGAATGGGTGGGGAGAGGGAGGATAGAATGGGTGGGGAGAGGGAGGATAGAATGGGTGGGGAGAGGGAGGGTAGAATGGGTGGGGAGAGGGAGGATAGAATGGGTGGGGAGAGGGAGGATAGAATGAGTGGGGAGAGGGAGGATAGAATGGGTGGGGAGAGGGAGGATAGAATGGGTGGGGAGAGGGAGGATAGAATGGGTGGGGAGAGGGAGGGTAGAATGGGTGGGGAGAGGGAGGGTAGAATGGGTGGGCAGAGGGAGGGTAGAATGGGTGGCGTGAGGCAGAGGGAGGGTAGAATGGGTGGCGTGAGGGAGAGGGAGGGTAGAATGGGTGGGGAGAGGGAGGATAGAATGGGTGGGGAGAGGGAGGGTAGAATGGGTGGGCAGAGGGAGGGTAGAATGGGTGGGGTGAGGGAGAGGGAGGGTAGAATGGGTGGGAGAGGGAGATTTAATATGTATATTAATATGAGTAGTAGACTGTCTGTAAAACTGAGTTTCAAAAACACCTAGTTTATAACTGCTGTACTCCACTATGACACAAAAGGTGCGTCTGGAAGGGGCGAAGTTGTCTGCATTTCTCACTGAAAGCAGATAGGGAGAAGGAGGAGGAGGGAGGGACGGACGGACGGACAGAGGGGACGGAGGGAGGGAGGGAGGGAGGAAAAGAGGGAAAGAGGGAGGGAGGGAGGGAGGTACGGACGGAAAGAGGGAGGGAGGGAGGGAGGGAGGGAGGGAGGGAGGGAGGGAGGGAGGGAGGGACGGAGGGAGTGAGGGACGGACGGAGGGAGTGAGGGAGGGAGGGAGGGAGGGACTGAGGGAGGGAGGGAGAGAGGGAGAGAGGGAGAGAGGGAGGGAGGGAGGAAGGGAGGGACTGACTGAGGGAGGGAGGGAGAGAGGGAGGGAGTGAGGAAGGGACAGAGGGAGGAGAAGAGTGGTGCAGTGTGAGTCGCGTGGCAGTGCTTTACCTCGATCTCTTCACAGCACATCCTCCTCTCCTCCTCCTCCTTTTTTTCCTTGACACTCCTCTTAATAGAGGAGCGACCGGGAGTCGTTTATATCCATCGCTGGAGTGGGATAACACACACATCACACCTCAGCCTCAGTCATGGTGTTCATCAGCTTGGCTCTCAAATCTGTCCTGAAGTACTTCAACAGGAACAACAGCGGTAAGACACTGTGTGACTATTCTGTGACAGGGGTGTGTTAGGGGTTTGTCTCTGTGAGCAGGCAGATCGCTCAAGAGTGACTTCGACATTGGACGTCTATCCATGTCCTGAGGCCGTCAGGTAACGCCTTCTAGACTGGCCACTAGAAAACTTGGGTTGTAAATCCCCAAGTAGCTCACACAGTCTCACCAGATCAGAATTAGACATTCTTCCATTTTTTCTCAAACGTCATATTTCGAAGTTCGTTTTTAAATGTTTAAGGTTTAGGCATTAACGCCGGATGATTAAGGTTTGGGATTGGCTTAAAACTAAAACATCAAAAACATCTTTCTACCGCTGGGTTCAAACATGACACCCTTAAGGTTAAGCGTCATCTCAGAATGGTTAAGGTAAAGGTTACGATTTTGAATAGGCTTTAAAACTCATCTCTAAAAACAAACGCTCTATCTCTGTGTTCAGTGGCAGTGCTAACTGATGCCCCTAGTGTCCGGTTTCCACGATGGACGTCACACATGGATGGACGTCAAAATTTGACTTGTATCACTGGTGTCCTGGCTGGTTGACTGTTTGATCCCAGTGTTAGTCATTTGTATTTATTTATTTACTTATGTTTCCTATCCCAAACGTTAACCCTTCGTAATGAGTTCCTAAACGTAATATTTTACCCCACCAAAAACCTTAACCTTCTAAATGTGACGTTTGGAGCAACTTTGACGTTTAGATAAATGTGGATCAACATCTGCAGTGAGACTGTGAGACCTAATTAGTGTGAGACCTAATTAGTGTGAGACTGTGAGACCTAATTAGTGTGAGACTGTGAGACCTAATTAGTGTGAGACTGTGATGAGATGAGAACATGTGTGTGAGGAGGGAGTGAGATATGTCTGAATTACTCAACTTCAGATTCAGAGGCTTGTGTAGGGAGTGACCTCGATGGTCCAGGGGAGCTCCAGGACAACATGCAAAGAAGATGCTGGAGACTTGTGTGTGTGTTTGTGTGTGTGTGTGTGAGAGAGTGTGTGTGCATGCGTCCATGTGTGTGTGTGTGTGTGTGTGTGTGTGTGTGTGTGTGTGCATGCGTACGTGTGTGTGTGTGCATGCGTACGTGTGTGAATACAGGCACGTGTGTGTATGTGAATGAAGCTGTATGCACACGTCCCCAACACTCAGTGCAGTGTTTCTCCCAGGTCACCTTGACTAGTGCTGAGAGGAGAGAGGAGAGGGCGAAACAGAAGTGTGTGTGTGTGTGTGTTAGAGGTGTTTCATTCTAAGGAGGTTGGTTTCACATGCCAGGCCATGGATATATTACCCAGCCAGCCCACCTCCCCTCCCTCCCTCCCCAGCCAGGTCCCCTCCCCTCCCTCCCATTCCTCAATCCCTTCCCTCCCTCCCCAGCTAGGCCCCCCCAATCCCCCTCCCCCCTACCTAAATCCCTCCTTCCCTCCCCAGCCAGGTCACCTCCGCTCCCTCCCATTCCTCAATCCCTCCCTCTGCAGTGGTCACCTCCCTCCCTCCCTCCCTCCCAAGCCAGGTCCCTCCCTCCCCAGCCAGGTCATCTCCTCTCCCTCCCCTTCTTCCCTCCTCTTCCTCCCTCTATACCTCCCCTTCCTCCCTCTCTCCCTCCCCTTCCTCCTTAGCCATGTCACCCTCCCCTTCCTTCCTCCCTCCCTCCCTCCCCTTCCTCCTCCCTCCCTCCCCTTCCTCCCTCCCTCCCTCTCTCCCCTTCCTCCCTCCCCCCCTCCCCTTCCTCCCTCCCCTCCCCCCCTCCCCTTCCTCCCTCCCTCCCCTTCCTCCCTCCCCTTCCTCCCTAGCCATGTCACCCTCCCCTCCCTCCCCTTCCTCCCTAGCCATTTCCCTCTCCCCTCCTTCCCCTGGGGTCCAAACACATTAAGACACTTACATCACACATAAAACAAAATAAAAAATAGTACATCATGTAACATTGTTACACCCACTAAACATACAGTGGGGAGAACAAGTATTTGATGCACTGCCGATTTTGCAGGTTTTCCTACTTACAAAGCATGTAGAGGTCTGTAATTTTTTATCATAGGTACACTTCAACTGTGAGAGACGGGATCTAAAACAAAAATCCAGAAAATCACATTGTATGATTTTTAAGTAATTCATTTTCATTTTATTGCATGACATAAGTACAGTATTTGATCACCTACCAACCAGTAAGAATTCCGGCTCTCACAGACCTGTTAGTTTTTCTTTAAGAAGCCCTCCTGTTCTCCACTCATTACCTGTATTAACTGCACCTGTTTGAACTCGTTACCTGTATAAAAGACACCTGTCCACACACTCAATCAAACAGACTCCAACCTCTCCACAATGCCCAAGACCAGAGAGCTGTGTAAGGACATCAGGGATAAAATTGTAGACCTGCACAAGGCTGGGACAGGACAATAGTCAAGCAGCATGGTGAGAAGGCAACAACTGTTGGCGCAATTATTAGAAAGCTCACCAGCTCACCATCCAACTCTGCACTCACGCACTGTACAACATACACAACCCCCCCACCAGACACAGTAAGTTACTAGCTAGCATTAGCTGGAATTCTCTTCAACAAAATGCACAACAAATATGCACAAAAAAACGCTGCATCTGATGTGTGATGTTCTAACAACATTTGAAAACAAATGTCTATACATTTTACATTTAAATCATCACTTGGGAGTATAAAAATCACTTTTGACGTACGGTGCTTTGCAACCAATAACTTACCGCTGGTTTGGTGCTTGTTCACTGGGACGATTCAAACGTGTGTGTGTTCTAGTGTGTGTGTTCTAGTGTGTGTGTGTTCTAGTGTGTGTGTGTTCTAATGTGTGTGTGTTCTAGTGTGTGTGTGTGTGTGTGTGTTCTAGTGTGTGTGTTCGTGTGTGTGTGTTCGTGTGTGTGTGTGTGTGTGTGTGTGTGTGTGTGTGTGTGTATGTATATGCGTGTGTCTGTACCTGTGTGTGAGGCAGTGGAGGCTCCTCAGAGGAGGAATGGGAGGACCATCTTCCTCAGTGAATTTCATAAAAATGTAAATGGTGAAACATTTAAAAAGTTATTATTTTCAGATAAAACTATACTAAATATAATCACGAAGGTCTACAGTAGCCTCAACAGCACTCTGTAGGGTAGCACCATGGTGTAGCTGGAGGACAGCTAGTTTCCATCCTCCTCTGGGTACATTGACTCCAATACAAAACCTAGGAGGCTCATGGTTCTCACCCCTTTCCATAGACTTACACAGTAATTATGACAACTTACCGAGGACATCCTCCAACCTATCAGAGCTCTTGCAGCATGAACTGACATGTTGTCCACCCAATCAAAGGATCAGAGAATGAATCGAGTTCTGAAAGCATAAGCTACAGCTAGCTAGCACTGCAGTGCATCAAATGTGGTGAGTAGTTGACTCAAAGAGAGAGAAAGACAATAGTTGAACAGTTTTAAACAAACTAAATTTCTTCTGAAATGAAAGAGAAGGAAGAGAGAATTAGCATTTTCTTTTCACTGTCAGTTTCATTTACTAGCAAATGCAGCCAGCAAGTTTAGCCTACTGAAACACCCTGCTCAATCAGAGGGATGTTATGTTAGCCAGCTGGCTATGACTAAACTACACAACACTGGGACTCTTCCAAGTCAAGGTAAACTTTAGGAGTTACTCATGTATTGCCACCGGGGCCCGCCCCTGTAACTGCTTTCTGACTGTACACTGTGACATACTGCATGATTGTAGCAGGTTTACTAACAGTTTAGTTCTATTAGCTATGTTGACTATGATGTTACTTTAGCTATGGTGACAACGATGTAGGCTGTGTGTACCAGTTTGGCTTGGAATGTTTTTTTTTCTCACCCGGTCAGCTGATGTGTTGTGTATTGAAATTCCTAAGCGAAGGAAAGATAGAGACAGCAAGAGAGAGAGAGAGACAGCAAGAGAGAGAGAGAGACAGCAAGAGAGAGAGACGGCAAGGAAAGATAGAGAGAGAGAGCAAGAAAAGAGAGAGAGAGACAGCAAGAGGTGAAAGTAGGAGAGTGCATAACGTAGATGCCAGAAGGAATACAACGTGACTGCTATGAAAGTGAACTGTGTTCAAGTGGGATCAGGGGTGTATTCATTCCGTCGGATTCTGTTGTAAAAACGTTTCTTAAATGTAAGCAAACGGAAACAGGGGATAAACATACCTGAATTTGTCCAAAATTAACTCTGTTTTGCAACTGCTGGACTAAAGATTACACCCACTATCAGCTACATGCATGCAACAGTGTGCAAGGCGGTATAGAATGTCATTGTCTGTCACCTCAAATTTGTCTCTCGACCTGTGTGCACCTACAGTACGTTGCAAGCTTTCATTCATAGGCTAGGTTGTAGCAACATAGAGAAATTAGAGTATCATGCAGTAGCCTAAACGTATCACTGTTACATTGAACCAGGCGAATGGAACATGAATGACAGTCATCCAATATGCTGTATTAGAAATAAGGCCGTGCTCAGGAAAACAAAATCCTCCTGGATCTGAAACGGCACTGGTCTGTCTCTTCATAGTCCCCGCTGTTCCCATGAGGTGTATTTTTATCAGTTTTTTTATTATCACATTTTACAGCTTGCATCAGTTACCTGATGTGGAATAGAGTTCCATGTAGTCATGGCTCTATGTAGTAGTGTGCACCTCCGATAGTCTGTTCTGGAATTGGGGACTGTGAAAAGACCTTCTGGTGGCATGTCTTGCGGGGTATGCATGGGTGTCTGAGCTGTGTGCTAGTCGTTTAAACAGACACCTCGGTGCTTTCAACGTGTCAACACTTCTTACAAGAACAGGTGGTGATGAAGTCAATCTCTCCACTTTGAGCCAGGAGAGATTTACATGCATATTATTAATATTAGCTCTCTGTGTATACTTCGCTACACTCGAATCAACATCTTCTAACGATGTGTATGTGACCAATAAATGTTGATTTGATTTGATTTAAGGGCCAGCTGTGCTGCTCTGTTCTGAGCCAAATGTAGGTCCCTCTTTTCTGGCGCCTGATCACACGATTGAACAGTAGTCCAGGAACGACAAAACTAGGGCCTGCAGGACCTGCCTTGTTGATAGTGTTGTTAAGAAGGTAGAAACTAGGACCTGTAGGACCTGCCTCGTTGATAGTGCTGTTTAGAAGGTAGAAACTAGGACCTGCAGGACCTGCCTTGTTGATAGTGCTGGTAAGAAGGTAGAAACTAGGGCCTGTAGGACCTGCCTTGCTGATAGTGTTGTTAAGAAGGTAGAAACTAGGGCCTGTAGGACCTGCCTTGTTGATAGTGTTGTTAAGAAGGTAGAAACTAGGGCCTGTAGGACCTGCCTTGTTGATAGTGTTGTTAAGAAGGTAGAAACTAGGGCCTGTAGGACCTGCCTTGTTGATAGTGCTGTTAAGAAGGTAGAAACTAGGGCCTGTAGGACCTGCCTTGTTGATAGTGTTGTTAAGAAGGTAGAAACTAGGGCCTGTAGGACCTGCCTTATTGATAGTGTTGTTAAGAAGGTAGAAACTAGGGCCTGTAGGACCTGCCTTGTTGATAGTGTTGTTTAGAAGGTAGAAACTAGGGCCTGTAGGACCTGCCTTCTTGATAGTGTTGTTAAGAAGGTACAAACTAGGGCCTGTAGGACCTGCCTTGTTGATACTGTTGTTAAGAAGGTAGAAACTAGGGCCTGTAGGACCTGCCTTGTTGATAGTGTTGTTTAGAAGGTAGAAACTAGGGCCTGTAGGACCTGCCTTCTTTATAGTGTTGTTAAGAAGGTAGAAACTAGGGCCTGTAGGACCTGCCTTGTTGATAGTGTTGTTAAGAAGGTAAAAACTAGGGCCTGTAGGACCTGCCTTGTTGATAGTGTTGTTAAGAAGGTAGAAACTAGGGCCTGTAGGACCTGCCTTGTTGATAGTGTTGTTAAGAAGGTAGAAACTAGGGCCTGTAGGACCTGCCTTGTTGATACTGTTGTTAAGAAGGCAGAAACTAGGGCCTGTAGGACCTGCCTTGTTGATAGTGTTGTTAAGAAGGTAGAAACTAGGGCCTGTAGGACCTGCCTTGTTGACAGTGTTGTTAAGAAGGTAGAAACTAGGACCTGTAGGACCTGCCTTGTTGATAGTGCTGTTAAGAAGGTAGAAACTAGGACCTGTAGGACCTGCCTTGTTGATAGTGTTGTTAAGAAGGTAGAAACTAGGGCCTGTAGGACCTGCCTTGTTGATAGTGTTGTTAAGAAGGTAGAAACTAGGGCCTGTAGGACCTGCCTTGTTGATAGTGTTGTTAAGAAGGTAGAAACTAGGGCCTGTAGGACCTGCCTTGTTTATAGTGATGTTAAGAAGGTAGAAACTAGGGCCTGTAGGACCTGCCTTGTTGATAGTGTTGTTAAGAAGGTAGAAACTAGGGCCTGTAGGACCTGCCTTGTTGATAGTGCTGTTAACAAGGTAGGTAGAGTGGCGCTTTATAATGGACAAACTTCTCCCCATCTTAGCTACTGTTGTATCAACATGTTTTGACCAAGACAGTTTACAATCCAGGGTTACTCCAAGCAGTTTAGTCTCCTCAACGTGCTCAATTTCCACATTATTTATTACAAGATTTAATTGAGATTTAGGGTTTAGTGAATGAGGGTTTAGGGTTTAGTGAATGAGGTTTTAGGGTTTAGTGAATGGGGGTTTAGGGTTTAGTGAATGAGGGGTTTAGGGTTTAGTGAATGAGGGGTTTAGGGTTTAGTGAATGAGGGTTTAGGGATAAGTGAATGAGGGTTTAGGGTTTAGTGAATGAGGGTTTAGGGATAAGTGAATGAGGGTTTAGGGTTCAGTGAATGAGGGTTTAGGGATAAGTGAATGAGGGGTTTAGGGTTTAGTGAATGAGGGGTTTAGGGTTTAGTGAATGAGGGTTTAGGGTTCAGTGAATGAGGGTTTAGGGTTTAGTGAATGAGGGTTTAGGGATAAGTGAATGAGGGTTTAGGGTTCAGTGAATGAGGGTTTAGGGTTTAGTGAATGAGGGTTTAGGGATAAGTGAATGAGAGTTTAGGGTTCAGTGAATGAGGGTTTAGGGTTCAGTGAATGAGGGTTTAGGGATAAGTGAATGAGGGGTTTAGGGTTTAGTGAATGAGGGGTTTAGGGTTTAGTGAATGAGGGTTTAGGGTTCAGTGAATGAGGGTTTAGGGTTTAGTGAATGAGGGTTTAGGGTTCAGTGAATGATTTGTCCTAAACACGATGCTTTTAGATTTATAAATATTTACCACCAGCTGTTTCCTTGCCATCCATTCTGAAACTAACAGCAGCTCTTTGTTAATAAGTGCTGCAGTGATTTCAGTCGCCGTAGTAAGTGATGTGTATAGTGTTGAGTCATCAGCACACACAGACACACTGGCTTTACGTGAGACTGCTTGTTGATATTACAGGGGTAGATAAATGACCGATGGATATTTAGGCTGTATTTTCCCCTCTGTTCCCTTTCACTCTACTGTGGTCACACACACACACACACACACACACACACACACACACACACACACACACACACACACACACACACACACACACACACACACACACACACACACACACACACAATGGTACTAATTGTAATTTGGGAGGAAATCTGTGTGTTTGTGTGTATGTTTTCCTGTGTCCGTGTTGTAATGAATGAAAATAAACATCTCTCTGTCTCTCTCTTTTTTCCATCTGTCTTCTTCTACCTCTCTGTCTCTCTCTACCTCTCTGTCTCCTTCTACCTCTCTGTCTCTCTCTACCTTTCTGTCTCCTTCTACCTCTCTGTCTCTCTCTACCTTTCTGTCTCCTTCTACCTCTCTGTCTCTCTCTACCTCTGTCTCCTTCTACCTCTCTGTCGCTCTCTCCCTTTCTGTCTCCTTCTACCTCTCTGTCTCCCTCTACCTCTCTGTCTCCCTATACCTCTCTGTCTCCTTCTACATCTCTGTCTCTCTCTATCTCTCTGTCTCCTTCTACCTCTCTGTCTCTCTCTACCTCTCTGTCTCTCTCTACCTCTCTGTCTCCTTCTACCTCTCTGTCTCTCTCTACTTCTCTGTCTCCTTCTACCTCTCTGTCTCTCTCTACCTCTCTGTCTCCTTCTACCTCTCTGTCTCTCTCTACCTCTCTGTCTCTCTCTACCTCTCTGTCTCTCTCTACCTCTCTGTCTCTCTCATGCTCTCTGTCTCCTTCTACCTCTCTGTCTCTCTCTACCTCTCTGTCGCTCTCTCCCTCTCTGTCTCCTTCTACCTCTCTGTCTCCTTCTACCTCTCTGTCTCTCTCTACCTCTCTGTCTCTCTCTACCTCTCTGTCTCTCTCTACCTCTCTGTCTCTCTCTACCTCTCTGTCTCCTTCTACCTCTCTGTCTCTCTCTACTTCTCTGTCTCCTTCTACCTCTCTGTCTCTCTCTACCTCTCTGTCTCTCTCTACCTCTCTGTCTCTCTCTACCTCTCTGTCTCTCTCTACCTCTCTGTCTCTCTCATGCTCTCTGTCTCCTTCTACCTCTCTGTCTCTCTCTACCTCTCTGTCGCTCTCTCCCTCTCTGTCTCCTTCTACCTCTCTGTCTCCTTCTACCTCTCTGTCTCCTTCTACCTCTCTGTCTCTCTCTACCTCTCTGTCTCTCTCTACCTCTCGGTCTCTCTCTACCTCTCGGTCTCTCTCTACCTCTCGGTCTCTCTCTACCTCTCGGTCTCTCTCTACCTCTCTGTCTCCTTCTACCTCTCTGTCTCTCTCCCCCTTTCTGTCTCCCTCTACCTCTCTGTCTCTCTCTCTGCCTCTCTGTCTCCCTCTACCTCTCTGTCTCTCTCTACCTCTCTGTCTCCTTCTACCTCTCTGTCTCCTTCTACCTCTCTGTCTCCTTCTACCTCTCTGTCTCTCTCTACCTCTCTGTCTCCCTCTACCTCTCTGTCTCCTTCTACCTCTCTGTCTCCCTCTACCTCTCTGTCTCTCTCATGCTCTCTGTCTCCTTCTACCTCTCTGTCTCTCTCTACCTCTCTGTCTCCTTCTACCTCTCTGTCTCTCTCTCCCTTTCTGTCTCCCTCTACCTCTGTCTCCCTCTATCTCTCTGTCTCCTTCTACCTCTCTGTCTCTCTCTACCTCTCTACCTCTCTGTCTCCTTCTACCTCTCTGTCTCTCTCACGCTCTCTGTCTCCTTCTACCTCTCTGTCTCTCTCTACCTCTCTGTCTCCTTCTACCTCTGTCTCTCTCTCCCTTTCTGTCTCCCTCTACCTCTCTGTCTCCTTCTACCTCTCTGTCTCCCTTACCTCTCTGTCTCTCTCTCCCTTTCTGTCTCCTTCTACCTCTCTTTCTCTCTCTACCTCTCTGTCTCCTTCTACCTCTCTGTCTCTTTCTTTCTCTCTCTCTGTTTCTCTCTCTAGCTGTCAGACTGGACGAGGACAAAAAGTGGTCGGTACACTACACTTCCCAGAAGCCTCAGCAGGAGACACGGCCCTCTTGTGTGGATGACCGCCGCACCGTACTCAGAGGTAAGAATTCAGGGGTCAGGGGTCAGGGGTCAGGGAGGAGGGGTCATGTTAGAGGTGAGGGATCTATCTAAATACCTCACTACCCACTGGTCACAGAAGTCAGTTTAACGTCTAATTTATATACAGTCGTTGCCAAAAGATTTCGAGAATGACACAAATATAAATTTTCACAAAGTCTGCTGCCTCAGTTTGTATGATGCCAATTTACATATACTCCAGAATGTTATGAAGAGTGATCAGATGAATTGCAATTAATTGCAAAGTCCCTCTTTGCCATGCAAATGAACTGAATCCCCAAAAAACATTTCCACCTCATTCCAGCCCTGCCACAAAAGGTCCAGCTGATATTATGTCAGTGATTATCTCGTTAACACAGGTGTGAGTGTTGACGAGGACAAGGCTGGAGATCACTCTGTCATGCTGATTGAGTTTGAATAACAGACTGGAAGCTTCAAAAGGACGGTGGTGCTTGGAATCATTGTTCTTCCTCTGTCAACCATGGTTACCTGCAAGGAAACACGTGCCGTCATCATTGCTTTGCACAAAAAGGGCTTCACAGGCAAGGATATTGCTGCCAGTAAGATTGCACCAAAATCAACCATTTATCGGATCATCAAAAACTTTAAGGAGAGCGGTTCAATTGTTGTGATGAAGGCTTCAGGGCGCCCAAGAAAGTCCAGCAAGCGCCAGGACCGTCTCCTAAAGTTGATTCAGCTGCGGGATCGGGGCATCGCCAGTACAGAGCTTGCTCAGGAATGGCAGCAGGTAGGTGTGAGTGCATCTGCACGCACAGTGAGGCGAAGACAAAGGAGGATGGCCTGGTGTCAAGAAGGGCAGCAAAGAAGCCACTTCTCTCCCGGAAAAACATCAGGGTCAGACTGATATTCTGCAAAAGGTACAGGGATTGGACTGCTGGGGTAAAGTTGTTTTCTCTGATGAATCCCCTTTCCGATTGTTTGGGACATCCGGAAAAAAGCTTGTCCGGAGAAAACAAGGTGAGCACTACCATCAGTCCTGTGTCATGCCAACAGTAAAGCATCCTGAGACCATTCATGTGTGGGGTTGCTTCTCAGCCAAGGGAGTGGGCTCACTCACAATTTTGCCTAAGAACACAGCCATGAATAAAGAATGGTACCAACACATCCTCCGAGAGCAACTTCTCCCAACCATCCAGGAACAGTTTGGTGACGAACAATGCCTTTTCCAGTATGATGGAGCACCTTGCCATAAGGCAAAAGTGATAACTAAGTGGCTCGGGGAACAAAACATCGATATTTTCTTTCCATGGCCAGGAAACTCCCCAGACCTTAATCCCATTGAGAACTTGTGGTCAATCCTCAAGAGGCGGGGGGACAAACAAAAACCCACAAATTTTGACAAACTCCAAGCATTGATTATGCAAGAATGGGCTGCCATCAGTGTGTGGATGTGGCCCAGAAGTTAGTTGACAGCATGCCAGGGTGGATTGCAGAGGTCTTGAAAGAGAAGGGTCAACACTGCAAATATTGACTCTCTGCATCAACTTCATGTAGTTGTCAATAAAAGCCTTTGACACTTATGAAATGCTTGCAATTATACTTCAGTATTCCATAGTAACATCTGACAAAAATATGTAAAGACACTGAGGCAGCAAACCTTGTGAAAATTAATATTTGTGTCATTCTCAAAACCTGTTTGTTGACTGTAAATATATACGTAAATTCAATATGAAATCAACAGCAAATGTTATCCATCTCATTGGATTTAGGTTAGAAGTTAAGTGAAAAAAAATATCCAAATCCCTTTACTTTTGTTTTCCATATTGAATCAACATCATCACATTGAACGTTTTTTTTGTATGTTGTTGAAATGACGCAGAACCAACGTTGTTTCAACGTTTAGACTGGTGATAGAAAACGTGTTGTTAAGTCCCTCTGTCTGGCTAGCCAATCAGATGGTTTTAAATCTCAGAGGGGGAGTGAAGGAGGTCATTCTTCAGGAAGGAAATGGAATTAGACGTAGCTGTAGTTTATTTATATAGAGGACTAATTAGAGATGAATCTGTTTCTATCTAGCTCATCTGGCTAGACTCTTTCAGTATGAACACACAGATAGGGAACACATTTATCTGACTTTTCCTTGTACAGACAAACAGATGCATTGCTTACAAATAAAGTTGATATGCTGAAATAATATAATATATGAAACATGTAGCTGTGTACCCCCTGCGTACCCCCTCTAGCACCAGGGTCAGCACACTCACCAGTGTATTTATTTTTCTTTTCTCAGTCTTAAATCATTTTCCACACACAGTCTGAGCCTGTATTTAGTTTACATGCTCGTGAGGGCCGAGAATCCACTCTCACATAGGTACGTGGTTGCAAAGGGCATCAGTGTGTTAACAGGGCAATTTGACAAGGCAGGATACTCTGAGCGCAGCCCAATCTAGAAATCTGACAGTGGCTTCTGATTAAATTACATTTTCACAGAACCGCTTATTGCGATTTCGATGAGTCTCTGTTGTTCAGATATCGGTAAGTGGACTGGAGGCAGGGCATGTAAGTGGACTGGAGGCAGGGCATGAAAGGGATAACAAATCCAGTTGTTTGTGTCATTCGTTTCGGAAAAGTACCTACATAATTGCTCACCCAACTCACTCGGGTTCTTTCCTATATCACATTTGACGTTGTCCGTAAGCTTGAGT
>NC_092171.1:40165949-40168449 GCF_045791955.1 Oncorhynchus clarkii lewisi | reverse complement strand
CTATCCAATACTACTAATAATATGCAAATATTAGCAACTATGACTGAGGAGCTGGCCGTTTACAATGGGCACCTTTTCATCCAAACTACTCAATACTACCCCTGCAGCCATAAAAAGTTACTGTTCCTCCTGCCTGTCTCTTCTGTCTCTCCAGGATCATGAGTTCCTGAGCCAGTCAGGGGAGGGTCGGAGCAGAAGAATCCCAAGTCAGAGCACCTTACTGGGGGAGGACTGGAGCTACGAGCCCCTCTTACCCTCCAGCCGCTCCTCCCCCCTTCATCCTTTCACCTCCATTTCCTCCTCTTGTCAGACCGACTACAGCTGCTCCGAGTCCCACGGCCACGACCACGCTACCGGCAGCAACCGCAGTCCCCACGGTAACCGGGACCACTGCGGTCTCCATGGAAACAGCCGTAACCTGTCAGGCAGTATCTCTCTGCGGAAGTCAAAGAGGCCTCCCGCTCCCCCCACGCGCTCCACCTCACTACGGTTTAAAGCTGGCCGGGGGGAAACGCTGCGCTACAACTACAACAACCACACTGCTGGACCTGGAGAGGTGGTCACGAAGGGGAGTCTGACCTCCAGCCCTGCTCCCCTCTCCCCTCCACTCTCTCCAGGGGTGTTCGAGGACCCATGGGTCCCCCGCTGTAGCAGTGTGGGCAGGGGGGGCAGGGCAGGTGCTGAAACAGACAGTCAGATCAACCATGTCCCTCCCTTCCACAGCTTCCACCAACAGCCTGGTCAGGATCAAAACTACCCTTCTAGCCCGTGCCACCAGCAGCCTCACCCATCTGTCCCCCGCTCAGCCAGTGCTGGAGGGGTGAGCCTGCTGGTGGGACCTAAAATGGCTGCCTCTTCTCCTAAAATGTCCGCCACGGCAGGGAGACTCCAGCGGCTGGCCTCTTCCACCTCCAGCGGATACTCCAGCGAGTGCAACACCCCAACCCTCTCCTCACCCCTCACATCCCCTTCACCCCTCATACCCTCCTCACCCCAAACACACTCCTCACCCCTCATCCCCTCCTCCTCCCTCAACCTCACCTTCTCTTCCTCCCTTCCCAGGACACGTTCTAGCCCAGGGGGAGGAGGGCCAAGACCCCCCATCCCAGAGAGAAAGTCCTCTCTCCTCTCCTCCCCCTTCTCCTCCTTTTCCTCTACCTCCTCCCTCTCTTCCTACACCTCCTCCGACTCCAGATATCCCTCTCTCCCCCCTCCTCCTCCCCTGCCCGGCTCCAGCATTCTTCCCTGTCTACCTCCACCCTACCCATCCCTCCCTCAAGGACAATCACTCCCCTCTCCTCTCCCTGATCTGTGCATCTCTCACCATCTTCCCTCTCCCCCTCCTCTACCCCAACCATTCCTTCCCTCTCCCCCTCCTCTACCCCAGCCATCCCTCCCCTCTCCCCCTCCTCTACCCCAGTCATTCCTCCCCTTTCCCCCTCCTCTACCTCAGCCATCCCTCCCCACTCCCCCACCTTCTCCCCCTTCCCTCCCGCCTCCCTTGCATGCCTGTGCAGTGCGACAGACTCAACCCCACCCCTTCTTTTCACCTATTACACCTGCCAGTCAGGTGACTTTCTTGCTACGATTCCCTCCTCATCCTTCCCCTGAGCTCACAGAGGATTCAGACCTGTCAATCAACAGCCCTCCTCATCTTCCTCCCCTTCCCGCTCATCCACCACCTCCTCCCTCTTACACCCCCACTCCCCGGCCACTGATAACAACCCAAGCCCTTCAGAGAGTCACTCTGTGCTCTACCAAGAGGCTAAACAACCCTCCATCGTCTAATGTTGAGCAAAGCCAAGAAAGCAATAACGCTACCCCAACTAGCATTATGCTAACCAACCACACATCAACTAATATTGAGCAGAGCCAAGACACCAATGATGCTACTCTAACTAGCATTATGCTAACCAACCATACATCAGCTAATGTTGAGTATAGCCAAGACATCAATGATGCTACTCTAACTAGCATTATGCTAACCCACCATACATCAGCTAATGTTGAGTATAGCCAAGACATCAATGATGCTACTCTAACTAGCATTATGCTAACCCACCATACATCAGATAATGTTGAGCATATCCAAGACAGCAATGATGCTACTCTAACTAGCAGTATGCTAACCAATGCTAAGTCAACCAATGATGCCCAGCATATTGCAAAGAGCACAGAAGCCAAGCTAAATGGCATAACGCTAACCAGCGCCCAGGAGCGAGGGGCGGGCATGGATACCAAACTAACCAGCACTGTGTTAGAGAGTGTGGGAAGGGTTGATGCCATGCTTACTGAGGCTGAAGAGAAAACCCCAAAGAAGCCTGTTGTTCTCTCTAGGCCACTGAGAACAGTATTTCAAAGTTCTAGCCCTGCTGCTGAAAACACACTACAGAACGGAGAACCTTCGCCTCGACAGGAGACCACACCCTGCCTCTCCAACGGCCAACCAGAGTACTCAGCGTGGGCATACACACCCACACACTCCCCTGCTACCCCCTCC
>NC_092171.1:40125949-40160949 GCF_045791955.1 Oncorhynchus clarkii lewisi | reverse complement strand
CTCTGTGGTGAAACATGATGTTATAACTAGTCCCTCTGTGGTGAAACATGATGTTATAACTAGTCCCTCTGTAGTGAAACATGATGTTATAACTAGTCCCTCTGTGGTGAAACATGATGATATAACTAGTCCCTCTGTGGTGAAACATGATGTTATAACTAGTCCATCTGTGGTGAAACATGATGATATAACTAGCCCCTCTGTGGTGAAACATGATGTTATAACTAGTCCCTCTGTGGTGAAACATGTTATAACTAGTCCCTTTGTAGTGAAACATGATGATATAACTAGTCCCTCTGTAGTGAAACATGATGTTATAACTAGTCCCTCTGTGGTGAGACATGGTATAACTAGTCCCTCTGTAGTAAAACATGATGATATAACTAGTCCCTCTGTATCTGTAGTGAAACATTATGTTATAACTAGTCCCTCTGTAGTGAAACATGATGATATAACTAGTCCCTCTGTAGTAAAACATGATGTTATAACTAGTCCCTCTGTATCTGTAGTGAAACATGATGTTATAACTAGTCCCTCTGTGGTGAAACATGATGTTATAACTAGTCCCTCTGTAGTGAAACATGATGTTATAACTAGTCCCTCTGTATCTGTAGTGAAACATGGTGTTATAACTAGTCCCTTTGTAGTGAAACATGATGTTATAACTAGTCCCTCTGTAGTGAAACATGATGATATAACTAGTCCCTCTTTAGTGAAACATGGTGTTATAACTAGTCTCTCTGTAGTGAAACATGATGATATAACTAGTCCCTCTGTGGTGAAACATGATGTTATAACTAGTCTCTCTGTAGTGAAACATGTTGTTATAACTAGTCTCTCTGTAGTGAAACATGATGTTATAACTAGTCCCTCTGTGGTGAAACATGATGTTATAACTAGTCCCTCTTTGGTGAAACATGATGTCATAACTAGTCCCTCTGTAGTGAAACATGTTGTTATAACTAGTCCCTCTGTAAACCATTACCCTGTGACACGTTATAGTGGGTTTAGTGTTTGTCTCTGTTGATTTCAGTGATTCACTGGTTCGGTGGTTCACTGGTTCAGTGCTTCGGTGCAGTGCCACTGCGCATGCAATGTCACATGTGGATCGTCGGAGTCAAATGCCAAAATCTTAATTGAGACAACGCTGAAATTGCTTGCGAGTCAGTATCACATTTAAAATGTAGCTGAAATTGAGATTTTATCTTGCACGTTTAGACTTGTTAATTATTACTATATATTATTTTATTTAACCTTTATTTAACTAGGCAAGTAAGTTAAGAACAAATTCTTATTTACAATAACGGCCTACCCCCGGCCAAACCCAGACGACGCTGGGACAAATGTGCGCAGCCGTATGGGAGGCTTCTGAGGCAAATATCTCTTATTGAGCTCATCATTTAGCGCCCGATTAGGTTTGCTTATCAATAAACAAGGCTTTTTTCTTCCACTCCTATAAATCAAGATCATTGTATTAATAGGTATAGAATGTTCTAGAGTACTAATAGGTATAGAATGTTCTAGTGTATTAATAGGTATAGAACATTCTAGTGTATTAATAGGTATAGAACATTCTAGTGTATTAATAGGTATAGAATGTTCGTGTATTAATAGGTATAGAACATTCTAGTGTATTAATAGGTATAGAATGTTTGTCTATTAATAGGTATAGAACATTCTAGTGTATTAATAGGTATAGAATGTTTGTGTATTAATAGGTATAGAACATTCTAGTGTATTAATAGGTATAGAATGTTCGTGTATTAATAGGTATAGAACCTTCTAGTGTATTAATAGGTATAGAACCTTCTTGTCTATTAATAGGTATCGAACATTCCAGTGTATTAATAGGTATAGAACCTTCTAGTGTATTAATAGGTATAGAACATTCTAGTGTACTAATAGGTATAGAATGTTCTAGTGTACTAATAGGTATAGAATGTTCTAGTGTACTAATAGGTATAGAACAATCTAGTGTATTAATAGGTATAGAACATTCTAGTGTATTAATAGGTATCGAACCTTCCAGTGTATTAATAGGTATAGAACATTCTAGTGTATTAATAGGTATAGAACCTTCTATTGTACTACATGCATAAGGTGTCAAATGCATCCTGTCATTAGCATGGTTTGATGGTTCACTGGTTCGGTGGTTCACTGGTTCGGTGGTTCACTGGTTCGTTGGTAGTGGGACTATAATCAGTCATTTAATGTTTCTCTCTCTCTCTCTCTCTCTCTCTCTCTCTCTCTCTCTCTCTCTCTCTCTCTCTCTCTCAGGTCTAAGAGGAAAGTTCTTGGGCGCAGGAACTCTGAGGAAGACCGATGCCGTGTCTTTCCCCTCTCCTCCTCCTCTTCTTTCTCCTCCACTCCTCCAGTGACCCCTCCAAGCCCTAGCCCCACCCTTCTGCAACCTCTTGAGGTGTTAGGATCCAGTAAGGTGAGAGGTCATAGGTTAGGGGTCAGCAGCAGCAGTGACAGCTTCAAGGCTCTGCTCCTGAGGAAGGGAAGTCGCTGCGACCCTGTAGCTCGCATGTCTGCAGCCGAGAGACTCCGCAGTACTGCCCCCAAACACATGATGGCGACACCACATAGCCAGAGCTCACGGAGTCAGAGCTCACGGAGCCAGAGCTCACAGAGTCAAAGCTCACAGAGCTCACAGAGTCTGAGCTCATTGAGCTCACCAAGCCAGAGCTCACAGAGCCAGAGCTCACAGAGCCTGTGCTCACAGAGCCAGCATTCACAGAGCTCACAGAGTCAAAGCTCACAGAGCTCACCAAGCCAGAGCTCACAGAGCCAGAGCTCACAGAGCCAGCACTCACAGAGCTCACAGAGTCAGAGCTCACGGAGCTCACCAAGCCAGAGCTCACAGAGCCACCCCCTGTCAGACATACACCTGCAGCTTGGAGTGGAGTCACACACTCACACCCCTCAGCCCTTTGCACAAACACACACTGTCCAGCTAATGACGCTACACCTACCCCAGTCCCAGTCCACACACAGACACAGGAGGAGGGCAGAGTGGGCACTCACTGAGGGCACGCTCCCTCTCTCCTCCCTGTCATCCCCCACGTACCCCTCCCCCTCCCCCTCTCTTTGGGGGTGGAGACCCCCCCGCTCCCGCACTCCCCCTTGCTCAGCCAGCCGGCGTTTCGCTGCCCGCAGCCGACTACCCAGCAGCCCCATGACTGCCATCTCGGAGCGGGAAGGGGAGGGCGAATCAATGGAGGGCGATGGGTTGGCCGTGACATGCGATTCCTGCAAGACTTTTGGATTGATCAAGCTCACTGACGGACGTGCCGAGGCCACCAATGGCAGCCTTGATTGGCAGCAGAGCAGGTCTATGGAGACACACACCGTCTTGTGGGTCGGCTAGAGCACCAGACTGGTGAGTCGCTGTCCTACTCATATACCCAGGACAGAGGCTTCAGTCCAGGATTTAGGAGACTTTATGTATCCTGCACCCGGGGGAAATTGTTGGAAGTCGAACACTGTTGAAAAAAAAAAACCTACCAGCCACCAGACTGGCTATTGTACAGGACAGTGGAGGCTGGTGAGCACAGCAATAGGAGGATGGGCTCGTTGTAACGGCTGGAATGGAATTAGTGGAGTGGAGTTAAACATCTGTTTGATACCATTCGATTTATTTCATTCCCGGTATAACAATGAGTCCGTCCTCCTCTCGCTCCTTCCACCAGCCTCCACTGGTACAAGATGATTGTCTCTGTTAATAGATTATTGGGTAACATGAACGTTGGTTTTTTTCTCTGACCTGTTGTTTCAGTCTTGTATCTAGTTTTAGTATGCAGCAGTAGCCATTTTGAGATTAAGAAAGCAACATTGTATTATATTATTAAAATATATATATATATATATATATATATATATATATATATTAAAAAAAAATGTATTTTGAGGTTTCAGTTATCAAAGACAAACTGTCCCTCCCAGTGAAGCAACTGCTGCAGTGGGCATGTCTGAGAATGTCTCTTTTGATTGTGATTGGCTTATTGTTTGGAATCATGATTGTGATTGGTGGAATGCATTCTGCTAAAGTTACCCTATATTTATATGATTTGATACTTAAATAGTCTTTAAAACAAATCAACATATTTAGCAGATGTTATTGCGGCTGTAGTGAAATGCTTGTTTTTCCTACTGTAGCTCCGACAGTGCAGTAATATCTAACAATTTACAACAAAACACACAAATCAAAAAGTAAAACAATGAAATTAAGAAAAAATATAAATATTTCCTTAATTAAATCATCTTATTTAGTTTTTTTGACATTAGACATAATTTGATTGAGACTTTTTTTGGAAATGCAGTATGTGCTTCACTTCCCTCATCTCATTATAAAGTATCTTCTGTCTCGTTTATTTTTTATTTTACCTTTGTACATTTTTATAACAGTTGATTTTGTGTTCTATGAGTTTTCAAGTGTATTTTATTTGAGAACTGTGAAGACAATGGAGTCCCATTTTTATATAGGTTATCTGGATTATTCCTGGTGCTAGATATGGGTTTAGGGCTTAGAGGTTAGAGGTTAAAGTGTGTACAGATTGTGTTTAGATGAAAGATGTGACATATCTATAAGGATGAAGTCAGATGAACGATAGACAGAGATTAGAGGTGGAGTGGTTATGGGGGAAGGATAGATACAAGGACAGGGTCATGTAAAAGATGGAGAGAGAGAAGGGGCAGAGTGTGAGGTGAAAAATAGTAAGAGAGAGAGAGAGAGAGAAGGGGCAGAGTGTGAGGTGAAAAAGAGTAAGAGAGAGAGAGAGAGAGAAGGGCAGAGTGTGAGGTGAAAAGAGTAAGAGAGAGAGAGAAGGGGCAGTGTTAGGTGAAAAAGAGTAAGCGAGAGAGAGAGAGAAGGGGCAGAGTGTGAGGTGAAAAGAGTAAGAGAGAGAGAGAAGGGGCAGAGTGTGAGGTGAAAAGAGTAAGAGAGAGAGAGAAGGGGCAGAGTGTGAGGTGAAAAGAGTAAGAGAGAGAGAGAATGGGCAGAGTGTGAGGTGAAAAGAGTAAGAGAGAGAGAGAAGGGGCAGAGTGTTAGGTGAAAAGAGTAAGAGAGAGAGAGAAGGGGCAGAGTGTTAGGTGAAAAAGAGTAAGAGAGAGAGAGAGAGAGAGAGAGTGACTGATGTACAGACTGATGTACAGACTGAGGAGAAGGCTTAATGATGAGTTGAATAAAGTATATTATGACAGAGATCTGTCTACTGCTTTCTGATTTACACACGCACACGCCCGCGCCCACACACACATACAGACGGTCCACTTGCGGGTTAAGAGTGTCTGTGTGTAAAGGTTGCTGGTTCGAATCCCCGAGCCGACAAGGTTAATAAACATCGATCGATGTGCCCTTGAGCAAAGCACTTAGCCCTAATTGCTCCTATAAGTTGCTCTGGAGAAGAGCGCCTGCTTAACGACTAAAATGTAAACATGTACTGCTGTCTGATTGACACACACGTCAGTATTGTTGACATCTGCTGTTGTGGTGACAGACTGAACAGGAACGGTAGAGGTCAGGGGTCAGAGATATGATATATATATATATATATATATATGTATAATAGCCTTCATCATTGATTCCTTATTGTCACCCACGTATCTAATCATCACTAATCGTCACTAACTGATTAATCACTGCATGTGTCACCGTGGTGATTTCCATTGTTACGCACATAGATAACTCCTAATTGATTTGCTAACTGATTGGTTGGTTGCTAATTGATTGGTTTTGTGAATGGCATCTCCTGTCCATCTGTTGATTTGCATTGTTACTCACAGACTTAATCTTCACTAACTGATGGCTAATTGTAGTCTTTGTGAATGACGTCGGCCAATTCCCAGGGGTGCCAACACACACACACAATGCCTGCCAAAACTCACCAGTCGTAATAGGTTCTCTGAATGTGAGGCCTTAAACAATTAATTAATTTAAACTGTCTTAATATACCCACTGTAAAGACTGTTCTACTCTGCAGAGGACAAACAGGACTGTGTGTGTGTGTGTGTGTGTGTGTGTGTGTGTGTGTGTGTGTGTGTGTGTGTGTGTGTGTGTGTGTGTGTGTGTGTGTGTGTGTGTGTGTGTGTGTGTGTGTGTGTGTGTGTGTGTGTGTGTGTGTGTGTGTGTGTGTGTGTGTGTGTGTGTGTGTGTGTGTGTGTGTGTGTGTGTGTTTTAATCCTGATGTCAGCGGCTGCAGTGAGTGAGAGCGCAGCGGATAAGATGAGCTAATTACTGAGAGAGAGAGAGAGAGAGAGAGAGAGAGAGAGAGAGAGAGAGAGAGAGAGAGAGAGAAAAAACAGGGAGAGGGTGAGAGAGAAAGAGGGGAAGAGGAGAGAAAATGTCATTATTCCCACTGCATCCCCTCGACACATAAGACACAGTGCTGCAGCTAACTCTCCGTATGTGAGCAATACATATTTCCTTCCTCATGGTCCTATATTTGATCATTAACGAGCTATCGTGTGTGTGTGTGTGTGTGTGTGTGTGTGTTTTTGTGTGTGTGTGTGTGTGTGGTGGGCAGAGGGGTATCACTGTTGGGCAGAAGGGGATCACTGCTAGCTCCATCCTGCTAGCTCCATCCTGCTAGCTCCACCCTGCTAGCAAACGGGTGGCTCCATCCTGCTAGCTCCAACCTGGTGGCTCCAACCTGCTAGCTCCATCCTAGTAGCTCCATCCTGCTATCTCCATCCTGGTGGCTCCAACCTGCTAGCTCCATCCTAGTAGCTCCAACCTGTTAGCTCCATCCTGCTAGCTCCATCCTGCTAGCTCCACCTGGCGGCTCCAACCTGGTGGCTCCACCCTGCTAGCTCCAACCTGGTGGCTCCAACCTGGCGGCTCCAACCTGGCGGCTCCACCCTGCTGGCTCCAACCTGGTGGCTCCAACCTGGTGGCTCCATCCTGGTGGCTCCAACCTGGTGGCTCCAACCTGCTGGCTCCATCCTGGTGGCTCCATCCTGGTGGCTCCAACCTGGCGGCTTCAACCTGGCGGCTCCAACCTGGTGGCTCCAACCTGCTAGCTCCATCCTGGTGGCTCCATCCTGGTGGCTCCAACCTGCTAGCTCCATCCTGCTAGCTCCATCCTGCTCGCTCCATCCTGGTGGCTCCAACCTGGTGGCTCCAACCTGGCGGCTCCATCCTGCTAGCATCCTGTCTTTGACAATTTTTAGGGCCTTCCTCTGACACCGCCTGGTATAGAGTTCCTGGATGGCAGGAAGATTGGCGCCAGTGATGTCCTGGGCTGTTCGCACTACCCTCTGTAGCGCCTTGCGGTCGAAGCTCTCAACCTTCTCCACTACAGCACCGTCGATGAGAATAGGGGCGTGCTCTGTCCTCTTTTTCCTGTAGTCCACAATCATCTCCTTTGCCTTGATTTGCTCAAGACATTTCAGCCTTTTCATTTGAATTCATTTGTAAAAATGGCTAAAAACAATAATTCCATATTGTGTGTAGATCAGTAACACAATAGATCAACATTAATCCATTTTAAATTCAGGCTGTAACACAATAAAACATGGAAGAGGTCAAGGGCTGTGAATATTTGAAGGGACGTTCAGGATGGGGACTATTACTCTTTCCATTTCACCTCCTTTTCTTTCCGAATCGCATATTTTAAAAACAAAAATATTTAATTAACAGTGATCATCTAAACACTGAGAGCGAACATTACCTCAGTTATCATCTACCTGCAGTGTTATCCCTTAGAGCTAACATTACCTCAGTTATCATCTACCTGCAGTGTTATCCCTTAGAGCGAACATTACCTCAGTTATCATCTACCTGCAGTGTTATTCCTTAGAGCTAACATTACCTCAGTTATCATCTACCTGCAGTGTTATCCTACAGAGCTAACATTACCTCAGTTATCATCTACCTGCAGTGTTATCCCTTAGAGCGAACATTACCTCAGTTATCATCTACCTGCAGTGTTATCCCTTAGAGCGAACATTACCTCAGTTATCATCTACCTGCAGTGTTATCCTTTAGAGCTAACATTACCTCAGTTATCATCTACCTGCAGTGTTATCCCTTAGAGCTAACATTACCTCAGTTATCATCTACCTGCAGAGGTATCCTTCAGAGCTAACATTACCTCAGTTATCATCTACCTGCAGTGTTATCCCTTAGAGCGAACATTACCTCAGTTATCATCTACCTGCAGTGTTATCCCTTAGAGCTAACATTACCTCAGTTATCATCTACCTGCAGTGTTATCCCTTAGAGCGAACATTACCTCAGTTATCATCTACCTGCAGTGTTATCCTACAGAGCTAACATTACCTCAGTTATCATCTACCTGCAGTGTTATCCTACAGAGCTAACGTTACCTCAGTTATCATCTTTCTGCAGTGTTATCCCTTAGAGCGAACATTACCTCAGTTATCATCTACCTGCAGTGTTATCCCTTAGAGCTAACATTACCTCAGTTATCATCTACCTGCAGTGTTATCCCTTAGAGCGAACATTACCTCAGTTATCATCTACCTGCAGTGTTATCCCTTAGAGCTAACATTACCTCAGTTATCATCTACCTGCAGTGTTATCCCTTAGAGCTAACATTACCTCAGTTATCATCTACCTGCAGTGTTATCCTACAGAGCTAACATTACCTCAGTTATCATCTTTCTGCAGTGTTATCCCTTAGAGCTAACATTACCTCAGTTATCATCTACCTGCAGTGGTATCCCTTAGAGCTAACATTACCTCAGTTATCATCTACCTGCAGAGGTATCCCTTAGAGCTAACATTACCTCAGTTATCATCTACCTGCAGTGTTATCCCTTAGAGCTAACATTACCTCAGTTATCATCTACCTGCAGTGTTATCCCTTAGAGCTAACATTACCTCAGTTATCATCTACCTGCAGAGGTATCCTTCAGAGCTAACATTACCTCAGTTATCATCTACCTGCAGTGTTATCCCTTAGAGCTAACATTACCTCAGTTATCATCTACCTGCAGTGTTATCCCTTAGAGCGAACATTACCTCAGTTATCATCTACCTGCAGTGTTATCCTACAGAGCTAACATTACCTCAGTTATCATCTACCTGCAGTGTTATCCTACAGAGCTAACGTTACCTCAGTTATCATCTTTCTGCAGTGTTATCCCTTAGAGCGAACATTACCTCAGTTATCATCTACCTGCAGTGTTATCCCTTAGAGCTAACATTACCTCAGTTATCATCTACCTGCAGTGTTATCCCTTAGAGCGAACATTACCTCAGTTATCATCTACCTGCAGTGTTATCCCTTAGAGCTAACATTACCTCAGTTATCATCTACCTGCAGTGTTATCCCTTAGAGCTAACATTACCTCAGTTATCATCTACCTGCAGTGTTATCCTACAGAGCTAACATTACCTCAGTTATCATCTTTCTGCAGTGTTATCCCTTAGAGCTAACATTACCTCAGTTATCATCTACCTGCAGTGGTATCCCTTAGAGCTAACATTACCTCAGTTATCATCTACCTGCAGAGGTATCCCTTAGAGCTAACATTACCTCAGTTATCATCTACCTGCAGTGTTATCCCTTAGAGCTAACATTACCTCAGTTATCATCTACCTGCAGTGTTATCCCTTAGAGCTAACATTACCTCAGTTATCATCTACCTGCAGAGGTATCCTTCAGAGCTAACATTACCTCAGTTATCATCTACCTGCAGTGTTATCCCTTAGAGCTAACATTACCTCAGTTATCATCTACCTGCAGAGGTATCCTTCAGAGCTAACATTACCTCAGTTATCATCTACCTGCAGTGTTATCCTTTAGAGCTAACATTACCTCAGTTATCATCTACCTACAGTGTTATCCCATAGAGCTAACATTACCTCAGTTATCATCTACCTGCAGTGTTATCCCTTAGAGCTAACATTACCTCAGTTATCATCTACCTGCAGAGGTATCCTTCAGAGCTAACATTACCTCAGTTATCATCTACCTGCAGAGGTATCCTTCAGAGCTAACATTACCTCAGTTATCATCTACCTGCAGTGTTATCCCTTAGAGCTAACATTACCTCAGTTATCATCTACCTGCAGAGGTATCCTTCAGAGCTAACATTACCTCAGTTATCATCTACCTGCAGTGTTATCCCTTAGAGCTAACATTACCTCAGTTATCATCTACCTGCAGAGGTATCCTTCAGAGCTAACATTACCTCAGTTATCATCTACCTGCAGTGTTATCCCTTAGAGCTAACATTACCTCAGTTATCATCTACCTGCAGAGGTATCCTTCAGAGCTAACATTACCTCAGTTATCATCTACCTGCAGTGTTATCCCTTAGAGCTAACATTACCTCAGTTATCATCTACCTGCAGAGGTATCCTTCAGAGCTAACATTACCTCAGTTATCATCTACCTGCAGTGTTATCCTTTAGAGCTAACATTACCTCAGTTATCATCTACCTACAGTGTTATCCCTTAGAGCTAACATTACCTCAGTTATCATCTACCTGCAGTGTTATCCCTTAGAGCTAACATTACCTCAGTTATCATCTACCTGCAGTGTTATCCCTTAGGGCTAACATTACCTCAGTTATCATCTACCTGCAGAGGTATCCTTCAGAGCTAACATTACCTCAGTTATCATCTACCTGCAGTGTTATCCCTTAGAGCTAACATTACCTCAGTTATCATCTACCTGCAGAGGTATCCTTCAGAGCTAACATTACCTCAGTTATCATCTACCTGCAGTGTTATCCCTTAGAGCTAACATTACCTCAGTTATCATCTACCTGCAGAGGTATCCTTCAGAGCTAACATTACCTCAGTTATCATCTACCTGCAGTGTTATCCCTTAGAGCTAACATTACCTCAGTTATCATCTACCTGCAGAGGTATCCTTCAGAGCTAACATTACCTCAGTTATCATCTACCTGCAGAGGTATCCTTCAGAGCTAACATTACCTCAGTTATCATCTACCTGCAGTGTTATCCCTTAGAGCTAACATTACCTCAGTTATCATCTACCTGCAGAGGTATCCTTCAGAGCTAACATTACCTCAGGTATCATCTACCTGCAGTGTTATCCCTTAGAGCTAACATTACCTCAGTTATCATCTACCTGCAGAGGTATCCTTCAGAGCTAGCATTACCTCAGTTATCATCTACCTGCAGAGGTATCCTTCAGAGCTAACATTACCTCAGTTATCATCTACCTGCAGTGTTATCCTTTAGAGCTAACATTACCTCAGTTATCATCTACCTACAGTGTTATCCCTTAGGGCTAACATTACCTCAGTTATCATCTACCTGCAGAGGTATCCTTCAGAGCTAACATTACCTCAGTTATCATCTACCTGCAGTGTTATCCCTTAGAGCTAACATTACCTCAGTTATCATCTACCTGCAGAGGTATCCTTCAGAGCTAACATTACCTCAGTTATCATCTACCTGCAGTGTTATCCCTTAGAGCTAACATTACCTCAGTTATCATCTACCTGCAGAGGTATCCTTCAGAGCTAACATTACCTCAGTTATCATCTACCTGCAGTGTTATCCTTTAGAGCTAACATTACCTCAGTTATCATCTACCTACAGTGTTATCCCTTAGAGCTAACATTACCTCAGTTATCATCTACCTGCAGTGTTATCCCTTAGAGCTAACATTACCTCAGTTATCATCTACCTGCAGTGTTATCCCTTAGGGCTAACATTACCTCAGTTATCATCTACCTGCAGAGGTATCCTTCAGAGCTAACATTACCTCAGTTATCATCTACCTGCAGTGTTATCCCTTAGAGCTAACATTACCTCAGTTATCATCTACCTGCAGAGGTATCCTTCAGAGCTAACATTACCTCAGTTATCATCTACCTGCAGTGTTATCCCTTAGAGCTAACATTACCTCAGTTATCATCTACCTGCAGAGGTATCCTTCAGAGCTAACATTACCTCAGTTATCATCTACCTGCAGTGTTATCCCTTAGAGCTAACATTACCTCAGTTATCATCTACCTGCAGAGGTATCCTTCAGAGCTAACATTACCTCAGTTATCATCTACCTGCAGTGTTATCCCTTAGAGCTAACATTACCTCAGTTATCATCTACCTGCAGAGGTATCCTTCAGAGCTAACATTACCTCAGTTATCATCTACCTGCAGTGTTATCCCTTAGAGCTAACATTACCTCAGTTATCATCTACCTGCAGAGGTATCCTTCAGAGCTAACATTACCTCAGTTATCATCTACCTGCAGTGTTATCCCTTAGAGCTAACATTACCTCAGTTATCATCTACCTGCAGTGTTATCCCTTAGAGCTAACATTACCTCAGTTATCATCTACCTGCAGTGTTATCCCTTAGAGCTAACATTACCTCAGTTATCATCTACCTGCAGTGTTATCCCTTAGAGCTAACATTACCTCAGTTATCATCTACCTGCAGTGTTATCCCTTAGAGCTAACATTACCTCAGTTATCATCTACCTGCAGAGGTATCCTTCAGAGCTAACATTACCTCCGTTATCATCTACCTGCAGTGTTATCCCTTAGAGCTAACATTACCTCAGTTATCATCTACCTGCAGAGGTATCCTTCAGAGCTAACATTACCTCAGGTATCATCTACCTGCAGTGTTATCCCTTAGAGCTAACATTACCTCAGTTATCATCTACCTGCAGAGGTATCCTTCAGAGCTAGCATTACCTCAGTTATCATCTACCTGCAGAGGTATCCTTCAGAGCTAACATTACCTCAGTTATCATCTACCTGCAGTGTTATCCTTTAGAGCTAACATTACCTCAGTTATCATCTACCTACAGTGTTATCCCATAGAGCTAACATTACCTCAGTTATCATCTACCTGCAGTGTTATCCCTTAGAGCTAACATTACCTCAGTTATCATCTACCTGCAGTGTTATCCCTTAGGGCTAACATTACCTCAGTTATCATCTACCTGCAGAGGTATCCTTCAGAGCTAACATTACCTCAGTTATCATCTACCTGCAGTGTTATCCCTTAGAGCTAACATTACCTCAGTTATCATCTACCTGCAGAGGTATCCTTCAGAGCTAACATTACCTCAGTTATCATCTACCTGCAGTGTTATCCCTTAGAGCTAACATTACCTCAGTTATCATCTACCTGCAGAGGTATCCTTCAGAGCTAACATTACCTCAGTTATCATCTACCTGCAGTGTTATCCTTTAGAGCTAACATTACCTCAGTTATCATCTACCTACAGTGTTATCCCTTAGAGCTAACATTCCCTCAGTTATCATCTACCTGCAGTGTTATCCCTTAGAGCTAACATTACCTCAGTTATCATCTACCTGCAGAGGTATCCTTCAGAGCTAACATTACCTCAGTTATCATCTACCTGCAGAGGTATCCTTCAGAGCTAGCATTACCTCAGTTATCATCTACCTACAGAGGTATCCTTCAGAGCTAACATTACCTCAGTTATCATCTACCTGCAGTGTTATCCTTTAGAGCTAACATTACCTCCGTTATCATCTACCTACAGTGTTATCCCATAGAGCTAACATTACCTCAGTTATCATCTACCTGCAGTGTTATCCCTTAGAGCTAACATTACCTCAGTTATCATCTACCTGCAGTGTTATCCCTTAGGGCTAACATTACCTCAGTTATCATCTACCTGCAGAGGTATCCTTCAGAGCTAACATTACCTCAGTTATCATCTACCTGCAGTGTTATCCCTTAGAGCTAACATTACCTCAGTTATCATCTACCTGCAGAGGTATCCTTCAGAGCTAACATTACCTCAGTTATCATCTACCTGCAGTGTTATCCCTTAGAGCTAACATTACCTCAGTTATCATCTACCTGCAGAGGTATCCTTCAGAGCTAACATTACCTCAGTTATCATCTACCTGCAGTGTTATCCTTTAGAGCTAACATTACCTCAGTTATCATCTACCTACAGTGTTATCCCTTAGAGCTAACATTACCTCAGTTATCATCTACCTGCTGTGTTATCCCTTAGAGCTAACATTACCTCAGTTATCATCTACCTGCAGAGGTATCCTTCAGAGCTAACATTACCTCAGTTATCATCTACCTGCAGTGTTATCCCTTAGAGCTAACATTACCTCAGTTATCATCTACCTGCAGAGGTATCCTTCAGAGCTAACATTACCTCAGTTATCATCTACCTGCAGTGTTATCCCTTAGAGCTAACATTACCTCAGTTATCATCTACCTGCAGAGGTATCCTTCAGAGCTAACATTACCTCAGTTATCATCTACCTGCAGTGTTATCCCTTAGAGCTAACATTACCTCAGTTATCATCTACCTGCAGAGGTATCCTTCAGAGATAACATTACCTCAGTTATCATCTACCTGCAGTGTTATCCTTTAGAGCTAACATCACCTCAGTTATCATCTACCTGCAGTGTTATCCCTTAGAGCTAACATTACCTCAGTTATCATCTACCTGCAGAGGTATCCTTCAGAGCTAACATTACCTCAGTTATCATCTACCTGCAGTGTTATCCCTTAGAGCTAACATTACCTCAGTTATCATCTACCTACAGTGTTATCCCTTAGAGCTAACATTACCTCAGTTATCATCTACCTGCAGTGTTATCCCTTAGAGCTAACATTACCTCAGTTATCATCTACCTGCAGTGTTATCCCTTAGGGCTAACATTACCTCAGTTATCATCTACCTGCAGAGGTATCCTTCAGAGCTAACATTACCTCAGTTATCATCTACCTGCAGTGTTATCCTTTAGAGCTAACATTACCTCAGTTATCATCTACCTACAGTGTTATCCCATAGAGCTAACATTACCTCAGTTATCATCTACCTGCAGTGTTATCCCTTAGAGCTAACATTACCTCAGTTATCATCTACCTGCAGTGTTATCCCTTAGGGCTAACATTACCTCAGTTATCATCTACCTGCAGAGGTATCCTTCAGAGCTAACATTACCTCAGTTATCATCTACCTGCAGTGTTATCCCTTAGAGCTAACATTACCTCAGTTATCATCTACCTGCAGAGGTATCCTTCAGAGCTAACATTACCTCAGTTATCATCTACCTGCAGTGTTATCCCTTAGAGCTAACATTACCTCAGTTATCATCTACCTGCAGAGGTATCCTTCAGAGCTAACATTACCTCAGGTATCATCTACCTGCAGTGTTATCCCTTAGAGCTAACATTACCTCAGTTATCATCTACCTGCAGTGTTATCCCTTAGAGCTAACATTACCTCAGTTATCATCTACCTGCAGTGTTATCCCTTAGAGCTAACATTACCTCAGTTATCATCTACCTGCAGAGGTATCCTTCAGAGCTAACATTACCTCAGTTATCAATTACCTGCAGTGTTATCCCTTAGAGCTAACATTACCTCAGTTATCATCTACCTGCAGAGGTATCCTTCAGAGCTAACATTACCTCAGGTATCATCTACCTGCAGTGTTATCCCTTAGAGCTAACATTACCTCAGTTATCATCTACCTGATGTGTTATCCCTTAGAGCTAACATTACCTCAGTTATCATCTACCTGCAGTGTTATCCCTTAGAGCTAACATTACCTCAGTTATCATCTACCTGCAGTGTTATCCCTTAGGGCTAACATTACCTCAGTTATCATCTACCTGCAGAGGTATCCTTCAGAGCTAACATTACCTCAGTTATCATCTACCTGCAGTGTTATCCCTTAGAGCTAACATTACCTCAGTTATTATCTACCTGCAGAGGTATCCTTCAGAGCTAACATTACCTCAGTTATCATCTACCTGCAGTGTTATCCCTTAGAGCTAACATTACCTCAGTTATCATCTACCTGCAGAGGTATCCTTCAGAGCTAACATTACCTCAGTTATCATCTACCTGCAGTGTTATCCCTTAGAGCTAACATTACCTCAGTTATCATCTACCTGCAGAGGTATCCTTCAGAGCTAACATTACCTCAGTTATCATCTACCTGCAGTGTTATCCCTTAGAGCTAACATTACCTCAGTTATCATCTACCTGCAGAGGTATCCTTCAGAGCTAACATTACCTCAGTTATCATCTACCTGCAGTGTTATCCCTTAGAGCTAACATTACCTCAGTTATCATCTACCTGCAGTGTTATCCCTTAGAGCTAACATTACCTCAGTTATCATCTACCTGCAGTGTTATCCCTTAGAGCTAACATTACCTCAGTTATCATCTACCTGCAGTGTTATCCCTTAGAGCTAACATTACCTCAGTTATCATCTACCTGCAGTGTTATCCCTTAGAGCTAACATTACCTCAGTTATCATCTACCTGCAGAGGTATCCTTCAGAGCTAACATTACCTCAGTTATCATCTACCTGCAGTGTTATCCCTTAGAGCTAACATTACCTCAGTTATCATCTACCTGCAGTGTTATCCCTTAGAGCTAACATTACCTCAGTTATCATCTACCTGCAGAGGTATCCTTCAGAGCTAACATTACCTCAGTTATCATCTACCTGCAGTGTTATCCCTTAGAGCTAACATTACCTCAGTTATCATCTACCTGCAGAGGTATCCTTCAGAGCTAGCATTACCTCAGTTATCATCTACCTACAGAGGTATCCTTCAGAGCTAACATTACCTCAGTTATCATCTACCTGCAGTGTTATCCTTTAGAGCTAACATTACCTCAGTTATCATCTACCTACAGTGTTATCCCATAGAGCTAAAATTACCTCAGTTATCATCTACCTGCAGTGTTATCCCTTAGAGCTAACATTACCTCAGTTATCATCTACCTGCAGTGTTATCCCTTAGGGCTAACATTACCTCAGTTATCATCTACCTGCAGAGGTATCCTTCAGAGCTAACATTACCTCAGTTATCATCTACCTGCAGTGTTATCCCTTAGAGCTAACATTACCTCAGTTATCATCTACCTGCAGTGTTATCCTTCAGAGCTAACATTACCTCAGTTATCATCTACCTGCAGTGTTATCCCTTAGAGCTAACATTACCTCAGTTATCATCTACCTGCAGTGTTATCCCTTAGAGCTAACATTACCTCAGTTATCATCTACCTGCAGAGGTATCCTTCAGAGCTAACATTACCTCAGTTATCATCTACCTGCAGTGTTATCCCTTAGAGCTAACATTACCTCAGTTATCATCTACCTGCAGAGGTATCCTTCAGAGCTAGCATTACCTCAGTTATCATCTACCTACAGAGGTATCCTTCAGAGCTAACATTACCTCAGTTATCATCTACCTGCAGTGTTATCCTTTAGAGCTAACATTACCTCAGTCATCTTCCTACAGTGTTATCCCATAGAGCTAACATTACCTCAGTTATCATCTACCTGCAGTGTTATCCCTTAGAGCTAACATTACCTCAGTTATCATCTACCTGCAGTGTTATCCCTTAGGGCTAACATTACCTCAGTTATCATCTACCTGCAGAGGTATCCTTCAGAGCTAACATTACCTCAGTTATCATCTACCTGCAGTGTTATCCCTTAGAGCTAACATTACCTCAGTTATCATCTACCTGCAGAGGTATCCTTCAGAGCTAACATTACCTCAGTTATCATCTACCTGCAGTGTTATCCCTTAGAGCTAACATTACCTCAGTTATCATCTACCTGCAGAGGTATCCTTCAGAGCTAACATTACCTCAGTTATCATCTACCTGCAGTGTTATCCTTTAGAGCTAACATTACCTCAGTTATCATCTACCTACAGTGTTATCCCTTAGAGCTAACATTACCTCAGTTATCATCTACCTGCAGTGTTATCCCTTAGAGCTAACATTACCTCAGTTATCATCTACCTGCAGTGTTATCCCTTAGGGCTAACATTACCTCAGTTATCATCTACCTGCAGAGGTATCCTTCAGAGCTAACATTACCTCAGTTATCATCTACCTGCTGTGTTATCCCTTAGAGCTAACATTACCTCAGTTATCATCTACCTGCAGAGGTATCCTTCAGAGCTAACATTACCTCAGTTATCATCTACCTGCAGTGTTATCCCTTAGAGCTAACATTACCTCAGTTATCATCTACCTGCAGAGGTATCCTTCAGAGCTAACATTACCTCAGTTATCATCTACCTGCAGTGTTATCCCTTAGAGCTAACATTACCTCAGTTATCATCTACCTGCAGAGGTATCCTTCAGAGCTAACATTACCTCAGTTATCATCTACCTGCAGTGTTATCCCTTAGAGCTAACATTACCTCAGTTATCATCTACCTGCAGAGGTATCCTTCAGAGCTAACATTACCTCAGTTATCATCTACCTGCAGTGTTATCCCTTAGAGCTAACATTACCTCAGTTATCATCTACCTGCAGTGTTATCCCTTAGAGCTAACATTACCTCAGTTATCATCTACCTGCAGTGTTATCCCTTAGAGCTAACATTACCTCAGTTATCATCTACCTGCAGTGTTATCCCTTAGAGCTAACATTACCTCAGTTATCATCTACCTGCAGTGTTATCCCTTAGAGCTAACATTACCTCAGTTATCATCTACCTGCAGAGGTATCCTTCAGAGCTAACATTACCTCAGTTATCATCTACCTGCAGTGTTATCCCTTAGAGCTAACATTACCTCAGTTATCATCTACCTGCAGAGGTATCCTTCAGAGCTAACATTACCTCAGTTATCATCTACCTGCAGTGTTATCCCTTAGAGCTAACATTACCTCAGTTATCATCTACCTGCAGTGTTATCCTTTAGAGCTAACATCACCTCAGTTATCATCTACCTGCAGTGTTATCCCTTAGAGCTAACATTACCTCAGTTATCATCTACCTGCAGAGGTATCCTTCAGAGCTAACATTACCTCAGTTATCATCTACCTGCAGTGTTATCCCTTAGAGCTAACATTACCTCAGTTATCATCTACCTGCAGAGGTATCCTTCAGAGCGAACATTACCTCAGTTATCATCTAGCTGCAGAGGTATCCTTCAGAGCTAACATTACCTCAGTTATCATCTACCTGCATTGTTATCCCTTAGAGCTAACATTACCTCAGTTATCATCTACCTGCAGTGTTATCCTTTAGAGCTAACATTACCTCAGTTATCATCTACCTGCAGTGTTATCCCTTAGAGCTAACATTACCTCAGTTATCATCTACCTGCAGTGTTATCCCTTAGAGCTAACATTACCTCAGTTATCATCTACCTGCATTGTTATCCCTTAGAGCTAACATTACCTCAGTTATCATCTACCTGCAGTGTTATCCTTTAGAGCTAACATTACCTCAGCAACAGCAGGTGAGGTGTTGCTTATTTAGATGACCTGAATCAGAGTCCTATGGAGTTGACATGAGGTCAACCTGTTTGTCAGGGATTACAGAGTCTGATAGAGATTGGCTAGATTGGTCTGTGTAATCCGGACCAGATTAGGACAGGGACATACTGAAATCTCAATGGATCCAGCAGTACAGTATATATCTGACCCAGACCTGGGTTCAAGTACATTTGTATTTCATTATTGTTTAATCTTATTTGAAATACTTTTAAATACTTATTTAAGTTTACAAGTGTTTTAATGATGAATCTTTCATACAAAGGCCGAAGATTTTAATATGCGTTTCCCAAAACACCACGCAGAAACAACATTCGCTAAGTGCTTAATTGAAGCGTGTGTACAGTAGACACTGATTGGATAGAAAGAACACTGATAGGATAGAAAGAACATTCGCTAAGTGCTTAATTGAAGCGTGTGTACAGCAGACACTGATTGGATCGAAAGAACATTCGCTAAGTGCTTAATTGAAGTGTGTGTACAGTAGATACTGATTGGATAGAAATAACATTAGCTAAGTGCTTAATTGAAGCGTGTGTACAGTAGATACTGATTGGATAGAAATAACATTCGCTAACTGCTTAATTGAAGCGTGTGTACAGTAGATACTGATTGGATAGAAAGAACATTCGCCTAAGTGCTTAATTGAAGCGTGTGTACAGTAGACACTGATTGGATAGAAAGCACACTGATAGGATAGAAAGAACATTCGCTAAGTGCTTAATTGAAGCGTGTGTACAGCAGACACTGATTGGATAGAAAGAAAAGCAGCGCCGCTCTCCGATCAGCTTTCTACATTCAAATCTTACAAAAAACGTTATAATTATTCCACAATACTGACGATGGATCAGCTCCTAGAGATATACAGTTGAAGTCGAAAGTTTACATACACCTTAGCCAAAGACATTTAAACTCAGTTTTTCACAATTCCTGACATTTAATTCTAGTAAAAATTCCCTGTTTTAGGCCAGTTAGGATCACTACTTCATTTTAAGAATGTGGAATGTCAGATTAATAGTAGAGATTGATTTATTTCATATTTTATTTATTTCATCACATTCCCAGTGGGTCAGATATTTACATACACTTAGTTAGTATTTGGTAGCATTGCCTTTAAATTGTTTAACTTTTGTCAAACATTTCGGGAAGCCTTCCACAAGCTTCCCACAATAAATTGGGTGAATTTTGGCCCCTTCCTCCTGACAAAGCTGGTGTAACTGAGTCAGGTTTGTAGACCTCCTTGCTTGCACACGCTTTGTCAGTTCTGCCCACAAATGTTCTATAGGATTGAGGTCAGGGCTTTGTGATGGCCACTCCAATACCTTGACTTTGCTTTCCTTAAGCCATTTTGCCACAACTTTGGAAGTATGCTTGGGGTCATTGTCCATTTGGAAGACCCATTTGTGACCAAGCTTTAACTTCCTGACTGATGTCTTAAGATGTTGCTTCAATATATCCACATAATTTTCCAGCCTCATCATGCCATCTATTTTGTGAAGTGCACCAGTCGCTCCTGCAGCAAAGCACCCCCACAACATGCTGCTGCCACACCCCACAACATGCTGCTGCCACCCCCGTGCTTCACGGTTGTGATGGTGTTCTTCGGCTTCCCCTTTTTTCCTCCAAACATAACGATGGTCATTATGACCAAATCATTAGAAAGCAAATTACAGACTCCTCTTTAAATCTGCGTATTCCTCCAAAGCTCAGTAGTCCTGAGTCTGCACAACTCTGCCAGGACCTAGGATCAAGGGAGACACTCAAGTGTTTTAGTACTATATCTCTTGACACAATGATGAAAATAATCATGGCCTCTAAACCTTCAAGCTGCATACTGGATCCTATTCCAACTAAACTACTGAAAGAGCTGCTTCCTGTGCTTGGCCCTCCTATGTTGAACATAATAAACGGCAATGTATCCACCGGATGTGTACCAAACTCACTAAAAGTGGCAGTAATAAAGCCTCTCTTGAAAAAGCCAAACCTTGACCCAGAAAATATAAAAAACTATCGGCATATATCGAATCTTCCATTCCTCTCAAAAATGTTACAACAATTTTTGAAAAGGCTGTTGCGCAGCAACTTGCCTTCCTGAAGACAAACAATGTATACGAAATGCTTCAGCCTGGTTTTAGACCCTATCATAGCACTGATAGCGCCACATTTTAATGGCGTCAGACCGAGGCTCTGCATCTGTCCTCGTGCTCCTAGACCTTAGTGCTGCTTTTGATATCATCGATCACCACATTCTTTTGGAGAGATTGGAATCCCAAATTGGTCTACACGGACAAGTTCTGGCCTGGTTTAGATCTTATCTGTCGGAAAGATATCAGTTTGTCAGTTTGTCTCTGTGGATGGTTTGTCCTCTGACAAATCAACTGTAAATTTCGGTGTTCCTCAAGGTTCCGTTTTAGGACCACTATTGTTTTCATTATATATTTTACCTCTTGGGGATGTCATTCGAAAGCATAATGTTAACATTCACTGCTATGCGGATGACACACCGCTGCACATTTCGATGAAACATGGTGAAGCCCCAAAATTGCCCTCGCTGGAAGCCTGTGTTTCAGACATAAGGAAGTGGTTGGCTGCAAATGTTCTACATTTAAACTCAAACAAATCAGAGAAGATTGTTCTAGGTCCCAAGAAACAAAGAGATCTTCTGTTGAATCTGACAATTAATATTGATGGTTGTACAGTCGTCTCAAATAAAACTGTGAAGGACCTCGGCGTTACTCTGGACCATATTCTCTCTTTTGACGAACATTTCAAGACTGTTTCAAAGACAGCTTTTTTTCCATCTACGTAACATTGCAAAAATCAGACGTTTTCTGTCCAAAAATGATGCAGAAAAATGAATCCATGCTTTTGTCACTTCTAGGTTAGACTACTGCAATGCTCTACTTTCCTGCTACATGGATAAAGCACTAAATAAACTTCAGTTAGTGCTAAATACGGCAGCTAGAATCTTGACTAGGACCAAACAATTTGATCATATTACTCCACTGCTAGCCTCTCTATATTGGCTTCCTGTTAAGGTAAGGGCTGATTTCAAGGTTTTACTGCTTACCAACAATGTATTACATGTACTTGCTCCTACCTAGCTTTCCGACTTGGTCCTGCCGTACATACCTACACGTACGCTATGGTCACAAGACGCAGGCCTCCTAATTGTCCCTAAAATCTCTACGCAAACAGTTGGAGGCAGGGCTTTCACCTATAGAGCTTCATTTTTATGGAATGGTCTGCCCATCCATGTGAGAGACGCAGACTCGGTCTCAACCTTTAAGTCTTTATTGAAGACTCATCTCTTCAGTAGGTCCATTGATTGAGTGTAGTCTGGCCCAGGATTGTGAAGGTGAACGGAAAGGCACTGGAGCAAAGAACCACCCTTGCTGTATCTGCCTGGCCGGTTCCCCTCTCTCCACTGGGGTTCTCTGCCTCTAACCCTATTACAGGGTCTGAGTCACTGGCTTACTGGTGCTCTTCTATGCCGTCCCTAGGAGGGTTGAGTCACTGACATGGTCTTCCTGTCTGGGTTGGCGCCCCCCCCCCCCCCCCCCCCCTTGGGTCGTGCCGTGGCAGAGATTTTTGTGGGCTATACTCTGCCTTGTCTCAGGATGGTAGGTTGATGGTTGAAGATATCCCTCTAGTGGTGTGGGGGCTGTGCTTTGGCAAAACGGGTGGGGTTATATCCTGCCTGTTTGGCCCTGTCCGGGAGTATCATCGGATGGGGCCACAGTGTCTCCTAACCCCTCCTGTCTCAGCCTCCAGTATTTATGCTGCAGTAGTTTATGTGTCGGGGGGCTAGGGTCAGTCTGTTATATCTGGAGTATTTCTCCTGTCTTATTCGGTATCCTGTGTGAATTTAAGTATGCTCTCTCTAATTCTCTCTTTCTCTCTCTCTTTCTTTCTTTCTCTCGGAGGACTTGAGCCCTAGAACCATGCCTCAGGACTACCTGGCCTGATGACTCCTTTCTGTCCCCAGTCCACCTGGCCTTGCTGCTGCTCCAGTTTCAACTGTTCTGACCTGACCTGTTCACCGAACGTGCTACCTGTCCCAGACCTGCTGTTTTCAACTGTCTAGAGACAGCAAGAGCGGTAGAGATACTCTCAATGATCGACTATGAAAAGCCAACTGATATTTACTCCTGAGGTCCTGACCTGATGTACCCTTGACAACTACTGTGATTATTATTATTTGACAATGCTGGTCATTTATGAGCATTTGAACATCTTGGCCATGTTCTGTTATAATCTCCACGCGGCACGGGCAGAAGAGGACTGGCCACCCCTCATAGCCTGGTTCCTCTCAAGGTTTCTTCCTAGGTTTTGGCCATTCAAGGATTTTTTTCCTAGCCACCGTGCTGCTACTCCTGCATTGCTTGCTGTTTGGGGTTTTAGGCTGGTGATTAATTTATTTGAATTTGGCGCTCTGCATTTTCCCTGGCTTTTGGCCAGGTGGGACGCTAGCATCCCATATGTCCCAGAGAGGTTAAAGCATCTTAGACTAGGAGTGCTGATTTAGGATCAGGTCCCCCAAGTAATCTTATACATTAAGGCAAAACGTATCCTAGATCAGGATTAATCCTCTGGGAAGCTTGCTTTATGGTGTAACGTTACTGCTGCAGCCTCCACTACTGGCACTCACCACTGGGAGGTGCTGCTATGCTGTTGTCTGTCCTGCATGCCTGCTCCTGGCCATCTGACTGAAGGTAAGAGTAATTAAGCTTGGATCTAGGGTTGCAAAATTCCACTAACTTTCCTTCTAATTCACAGGTTTTACAGAAATCCTGGTTAGAAGATTCCCGGAATATGAAGGAATAAGCAGGGAATTTGGAATCCTCCAAATAGGATTTCTGTGAATTTTGATAGTGGGATCAAAATGAAGTCGACGCTACCAAGCTTATGGGAAACACAACCCAGACTGTAATTCAGTTACTCATGTTGTTCATACTCTCTCTGTTGTTCTGTGTGTTGTGCTCTCATGTTGAAAGAGAATGGGGGGGGGGGGGGGGGGGGGGGGGGGGGTAGGAAATAAGGAATGTGAGGGAGAGAGGGAGGGAGAAAGGAAAAGAGGGAAAGAGAGCAACCAAGAGAGAGAGAGAGATGAAGGGAGAGAAAGAGATAAGAGGGAGAGAGAGATGAATGGGGAGAGAGACAGAGGGAGGGAGAGAGATAAAGGGAGAGATATAAAGGGAGATAGAGGGAGAGAGAGAGAGACAGAGGGAGGGAGAGATAGAGAGATGGAGGGATGTCTCCTCTACATCTCTGTATCTCCCACTCTGCTCTCTTCTTTATATTTCTGTATCTCCATCTGTCTCCTCTATATCTCCCTCTGTCCTCTACTCTCTCTCCTCTGTTTCTCCCTCTGTCCTCTCCCCTCTGTCCTCTGTTTCTCCCTCTGCCCTCTACTCTCTCTCCTCTATATCTCCCTCTGTCCTCTACTCTCTCTCCTCTCTATCATCCTCTGTCCTCTACTCTCTCTCCTCTGTTTCTCCCTCTGTCCTCTACTCTCTCTCCTCTCTATCATCCTCTGTCCTCTACTCTCTCTCCTCTGTTTCTCCCTCTGTCCTCTACTCTCTCTCCTCTGTATCTCCCTCTGTCCTCTACTCTCTCTCTTCTGTTTCTCCCTCTGTCCTCTACTCTCTCTCTTCTGTTTCTCCTTCTGTCCTCTACTCTCTCTCTTCTGTTTCTCCCTCTGTCCTCTACACTCTCTCTCCTCTGTTTCTCCCTCTGTCCTCTACTCTCTCTCCTCTGTTTCTCCCTCTGTCCTCTACTCTCTCTCCTCTATATCTCCCTCTGTCCTCTACTCTCTCTCCTCTGTTTCTCCCTCTGTCCTCTACTCTCTCTCCTCTATATCTCCCTCTGTCCTCTACTCTCTCTCCTCTGTTTCTCCCTCTGTCCTCTACTCTCTCTCCTCTGTTTCTCCCTCTGTCCTCTACTCTCTCTCCTCTGTTTCTCCCTCTGTCCTCTACTCTCTCTCCTCTATATCTCCCTCTGTCCTCTACTCTCTCTCCTCTATATCTCCACATCTCCCTCTTTTTCTCCATCTCTCCCTTTTTCTTACACACACACACACACACACTCAACAAACAGTCACATACAATAACTCACTGACTTCTAAACAGACAGTGATCAGGGCTACCTGAGTTATTATAATTATTGATCTCTTTCTGATCAATAATGATATCTATATCAATATATTATTTTAAATATATACTGTATGTATATTACCGTTCAAAAGTTTGGGGTCACTTCGAAATGTCCTTGTTTTCCATGAGTTGCAAAATGAATAGGAAATGTGGTCAAGACGTTGACAAGGTTTAAATAATGATTTTTAATTGAAATAATAATTGTGTCCTTCAAACTTTGCTTTCGTCAAAGAATCCTCCATTTGCAGCAATTACAGCCTTGCAGACCTTTGGCGTTCTAGTTGTTCATTTGTTGAGGTGATCTGAAGAGATTTCACCCCATGCTTCCTGAAGCACCTCCCACAAGTTGGATTGGCCTGATGGGCACTTCTTACACGATCAAGCTGCTCCCACAACAGCTCAATAGGGTTGAGATCCGGTGACTGTGCTGGCCACTCCATTATAGACAGAATAACAGCGGACTGCTTCTTCTCTAAATAGTTATTGCATAGTTTGGAGCTGTGCCACTTGGTCACATGACACTTGGTCATTGTCATGTTGTAGGAGGAAATGGCTCCAATTAAGTGCGGTCCACAGGGTATGGCATGGCGTTGTAAAATGGAGGGATAGCCTTTCTTCTTCAAGATCCCTTTTACTTTGTACAAATTTAATGTACTTGTCGTCTTGCTCAGTTGTGCACCGGGGCCTCCCACTCCTCTTTCTATTCTGGTTAGAGCCAGTTTGCGTTGTTCTGTGAAGGGAGTAGTACACAGCGTTGTACGAGATCTTCAGTTTCTTGGCAATTTCTCGCATGGAATAGCCTTCATTTCTCAGAATAAGAATAGACTGACGAGTTTCAAATGAAAGTTATTATTGTAAATATTGTGAGAAGATAACACAGTGATACGGGGATAGATAGAGACAAAAGGACAGTTAGAGACAGAAGGACAGATAGAGACAAAAGGACAGATAGAGACAGAAGGACAGATAGAGACAGAAGGACAGATAGAGACAGAAGGACAGATAGAGACAGAAGGACAGATAGAGACAGATAGGAACAGAAGGACAGATAAGGACAGAAGGACAGATGAGACAGAAGGACAGATAGGGACAGAAGGACAGATAGGGACAGAAGGACAGATGAGACAGAAGGATAGATAGGGACAGAAGGACGGATAGGGACAGAAGGACAGATAGGGACAGAAGGACAGATAGGGACAGAAGGACGGATAGGGACAGAAGGACAGATAGGGACAGAAGGACAGATAGGGACAGAAGGACAATAGAGACAGAAGGCAGAAGGACAGACAGAGAAAGATGGCAGAAGGACAGATCTGGACATAGAGTGAAAGTCGGAAGTTTACATACACTTAGTTTGGAGTCATTAAAACTTGTTTTTCAACCACTCCACACGTCTTGTTAACAAACTATAGTTTTGGCAAGTCAGTTAGGACATCTACTTTGTGCGTGACACAAGTCATTTTTCCAACAATTGTTTACAGACAGCTTATTTCACTTATAATTCACTGTATCACAATTCCAGTGGGTCAGAAGTATACATACACTAAGTTGACTGCCTTTAAACAGCTTGGAAAATTCCAGAAAATTATGTAATGACTTTAGAAGCTTCTGATAGGCCACTGCTCCAAAACCGCCATAATTAAGTCAGACTACGGTTTGCAACTCCACATGGGGACAAAGATAGTACTTTTTGGAGAAATGTCCTCTGATCTGATGAAACAAAAATAGAACTGTTTGGCAATAATGACCAACGTTATGTTTGGAGGAAAAAGGGGGAGGCTTGCAAGCCGAAGAACACCATCCCAAGCAGCTACCATGGGTGTGGCAGCATCATGTTGTGGGGGTGCTTTGCTGCAGGAGGGACTGGTGCACCTCACATGATAGATAGCATCATGAGGCAGGAATATTATGTGGATATATTAAAGCATCATCTCATGACATCAGTCAGGAAGTTAAAGCTTGGTCGCAAATGGGTCTTCCAAATTAACAATGACCCCAAGCATACTTCCAAAGTTGTGGCAAAATGGCTTAAGGACAACAATGTCTAGGTATTGGAGTGGGCATCACAAAGCCCTGATCTCAATCCTATAGAAACTTTGTGGGCAGAACTGAAAAAGTGTGTGCGAGCCAGGAGGCCTACAAACCTGACTCAGTTACACCAGCTCTGTCAGGAGGAATGGGCCAAAATTCACACAACTTAATGTGGGAAGCTTGTGGAAGGCTACCCGAAATGTTTGACCCAAGTTACAAAATTTAAAGGCAATGCTAACAAATACTATTTGAATGTAAAAAAAGAAAAGCTGAAATAAATCATTCTCTCTACTGGTATTCTGACATTTCACATTCTTAAAATAAAGTGGTGATCCTAACTGACCTAAGACAGGGAATGTTTACTAGGATTGAATGTCAGAACTGGTAAAAAACTGACAGACGGACAGATAGAGAAAGGAAGACAGACAGGCACATAGACAGGCACACAGACAGGCAGGCAGGCAGGCAGGCAGGCAGGCAGACAGACAGACAGACAGACAGACGGTTGATCCAACTTGTTCTCAGGGTCTCTAATAATTTTCTACAGCACTTTGACAGACAGACACACACACACACACACACACACACACACACACACACACACACACACACCAAATGCAATCAATCAAATTTCTCAAGCCCTTTTTTACATCAGCAGTTGTCACAAAGTGCTTTATAGAAACTCAGCCTAAAACCCCAGTAAGCAACGCAGATGCAGAAGCCCGTTGGATGGGAAAAACTCCCTAGAAGGCAGGAACCTAGAGAGGAACCGGGCTCAGAGGGGTGGCCAGTCTTCTTCTGGCTGTGCCGGGTGGAGACTATAAGAGTGCATGGCCATTAAGTTCCAGATTGTTCTACAAGATCTGCTAATGGTCACAGATGCCCAGCGGGGTCAAATAATCATCACTGTGGTTAAAGAGGGTGCAACGGGTCAGCACCTCAGGAGTAAATGTCAGTTGGCTTTTCATAGCCGAGCATTCAGAGGTCGAGACAGCAGATGCGGTAGAGAGAGAGACGCACACACACACACACTGGATGTCGACTTGATAAAGATGAAGAGGGTGTTTTGTTTGTCTAACCCTTTCCGATAGCGCTACTTGAGTGTTGTGTTTACACAGCTGCTACATATCACACACACACACACACACACACACACACACACACACACACACACACACACACACACACACACACACACACTTGCATACGTTCCAACAGTACTTGCACACATATCTAGTTACTTCATCTTTCTGCTACTCATACACACATGTCGACAAGCAGTATGACATTCCAGTCTGCTTGTGTATTTGTTTATGTGTGTGTATGTGTATATGTGTGTGTGTGTGTATGTGTGTGTGTGTGTGTGTGTGTGGGTGTGTGTGTGCGTGTGTGTGTGTGTGTGTGTGTAAGTGTTGGGGGATATAGGGAGAAGAGATGAGATGTGGGTCTCAGCCTCAGCATATGACCCTGATTACCAGGAGAGAGGGGAGGGGTTTGTCAAGTCAGTACCTGCGACTCGTTTCAGGTAACTAGGTGCATGTCGCTGGTCACTACTTCACAGGACACGCATTTGAACTTCTAACTCTTGTCTGTTAAATCAAAATGCATTTTTTGGAGGGCAGAATCGCCTTCTGGAACGTGTGAATTTTCATGTGCCTTAATAACGAACTTGTATGCCATCTGTAAATACGAAATACAATTGTTAATAACCTGTTGAGTGTAGGGGGCAGTATTTAGATTTTTGGATGAAAAACGTACCCAAATTTAACTGCCTATTTCTCAGGCCCAGAATCTAGAATATGCATATAATTGTCAGATTAGGATAAAAAACACTCTAAAGTTTCCAAAACTGTCAACATATTGTCTGTGAGTATAACAGAACTGATATTGCAGGCGAAAACCTGAGGAAAATTCAACCAGGAAGTGGCCTCTATTTTGAAAGCTCCATGTTCCATTGAATGCCTTCCCTCCATTTAAAGGGATATCAACCAGATTCATTTTCCTACGGCTTCCCCAAGTTGTGAACAGTCTTTATACATAGTTTCAGGCTTTTATTTTGAAAAATAAGCGTGTCCCCAGAATTTTGCTTGCTCAACAGTTAGTAGCAGCCATTGTGTCTCTCTCTCCTATTGACGAAGCTAAAGTCCCGGTTGATATATTATCGATTATATATTGAAAAAACAACCTGAGGATTGATTATAAAAAACGTTTGACATGTTTCTGTGGACATTATGGAAACTATTTGGAATTTTCATCTGCGATGTCGTGACCGCTCGCGCCTGTGGATTTCTGAACATAACGCGTCAAACAAATGGAGGTATTTTGGATAAAAAATAATCTTTATGGAACAAAAGGAACATTTATTGTGTAACTGGGAGTCTCGTGAGTGCAGACATCCGAAGATCATCAAAGATAAGCAATTTAATTTACTGCTTTTCTGACTTTCGTGACCAATCTACTTGCCGGATAGCTGTTTGTAATATTTTGTCTACTGAGAGAGATGTTCTTACATAAACGCTTGGATAGCTTTCGCCGAAAAGCTTTATTGAAATCTGACATGCCAGGTGGATTAACAACAAGCTAAGCTGTGTTTTGCTATATTGCACTTGTGATTTCGTGAAAATTAAATATTTTTAGTAGTTTAATTTGAATTTGGCACTCTGCAATTCAGCAGATGTTGACGAAAATGATCCGGGATGGGTGCATCAAGAAGTATAAAAAAAAATAGGAGCCTAGTTGGTTTAGCCAGGGAAGAAAGACAAGGAACCTTCCCGCCAGCCATGATTGGCTGAGATAATGGATGGGCTGGACATGCTAAGAGATGAGTTCTGATTGGTCTGCCATGTAGCACACTTCTGTCTATAACATGAGCTGCTCAGTATGTGTAGGCGATCCTTTATGACGCAGATCTTTTGGAACGATATCACAAATAACTGCAAAAGTGTTGCTAATGCTCTCCACTTTCTAGAGGACCGAGTTCTGAAATCAGTGGAATGCCCAATGGATTTAGAATATGATAGCTAAGGAGATGAAGAAAATTGCAAATATGCAGAGGTAGTCAAAAAGAGAACACACAGAAGGTTGTTGTTTTAAACACCTGTCTCCGGATTACATCTTCAAACTAAGGGCATCCGTGACATTTATACAGGTAAAAGAGTCTAGCTAACTACATTTTCAGATATTTTACGTTTCTAATTTTGTCAGAAAGTCCTTTTCATTTCAAGTTAAAAATGTACAATTAGCTAGCTAATATTAGCTGGCTGGCTCACTAGGTAACGTTACGTGTATGATCTGTGTAGTAATATTATTCGTATCTCAGAGCCATTTGCATTGCTAGTTACAGCCTAATGTTAGCTAGCTAGCTAACATTTAACATGGCAGATTCATGCACGGTAGTAATGTAATGAGTTGGGATTATGGTTCATTGTTTAGCTAGCTAGCTAACATTTAACATGGTTAGCTACCTGCAGATTCATGCACGGTAGTAATTTAATGAGTTGGGATTATGGTTCATTGTTTAGCTAGCTAGCTACATGTTTAAACAAAAGACTCCACTCCGCAAGTAACCATTTCACTACACCTTCTGTATCCTGTGCATGTGAAAATAAACTTAGATTTTATTTGATATAGTATATGTTTACTAGAGACGGTCATTTGAAGAACATGACCTGCACCAAAGTATAATTAGCATATAATGTCAGACCGACGAGAGTGTCCAAGTAAAAAAATTACAATTATCCGGTAGAATGTCCTGCTTTTATTTCATCACACTCACAACCGTGAGCTATTTTCTGTAATTAGCTCGCCATTAACTTGCAACTAATTATCTTGTTGTGTTTTTATTTTCCTGTAATAATGAAAGACAAATGAGCTAAAGTGAAGATGTTGTCAGCTATATGATGTGGTCATTATTTGAACTGGCTAGCCAGCTGACTTAACATTAGCCAGCTAGCTAACAAGCTAGAAACTAACCAAAACATTGTTTACAAAGTTGCTTTTAGTTGCCTGGTTTCCTAGATTAACTGACAGGTTTTATGTCCGACGATATTTGAATGTTCATGATGTCACTGCAACAACTGTCGATAGACATAGCATAAACCAGACTTAAGTCTTGAAGTCTTTGGTTGTTTAGTACATGGCCTCACATGTGAATCCTTAAAGAGATGGGTGGGGCTAAAGCTTAAGAGGGTGTGAACAATGCTGAATGGGTGGGGCTAAAGCTTAAGAGGGTGTGACCGATGCTGAATGGGTGGGGCTAAAGCTTAAGAGGGTGTGAACGATGCTGAATGGGTGGGGCTAAAGCTTAAGAGGGTGTGAACGATGCTGAATGGGTGGGGCTAAAGCTTAAGAGGGTGTGAACGATGCTGAGTGGGTGGGGCTAAAGCTTTACATGGTGTGAACGATGCTGAATGGGTGGGGCTAAAGCTTTAGAGGGTGTGAACAATGTTGAATGGGTGGGGCTAAAGCTTTAGAGGGTGTGAACGATGCTGAATGGGTGGGGATAAAGCTTTAGAGGGTGTGAACGATGCTGAATAGGTGGGGCTAAAGCTTAAGAGGGTGTGAACGATGCTGAATGGGTGGGGCAAAAGCTTTAGAGGGTGTGAACGATGCTGAATGGGTGGGGCTAAAGCTTAAGAGGGTGTGAACGACGCAGAATGGGTGGGGCTAAAGCTTAAGAGGGTGTGAACGATGCTGAATGGGTGGGGCTAAAGCTTTAAAGGGTGTGAACGATATTGAATGGGTGGGGCTAAAGCTTTAGAGGGTGTGAACGATGCTGAATGGGTGGGGCTAAAGCTTTAGAGGGTGTGAACGATGCTGAATGGGTGAAGAAGGGTTATCCAGTAGGTTTACCAAAACACTCAAGGGCCGTTTTCCCAAAAGTTGATCAACTTTCAAATCAGAATTACTTTCCCATTGTTCCTCAACTGTCATGTATGATATACCATTTTATATCTCTTAGTCTGTGCTTTTATCCAATGTAAAAAACACAATAAAAATTTTGTATGTAATGTAAGATTAAATCAAGCCGGTTGGCCACATATGACAAAGAATAACACTTAAAGGTGCAGTATCCAACTTTTGCTACATAAATGGCTTTGCTTAGTAACAGACAAGGCACTTTGGGGACCTAAGTGAGATTTTTTTGTTTGCAGTTTTAAAGCTAATTCCCTGTAGTTCTACACATTTGCGTGCATTTTGCATGATTACTACAAGGTTTAGAAAACTGGCTAGACTAACTTACCTAGCAATCTATAACATGTTGAGTGACTGTCAGTGACTGACACAACTGCTGATGCACTACATGGTATTTCTGAGAAGAAAGTTGAGACCCTGACTTTTTATATATATTAGTTGAACTTTTATTGAACTAGGCAAGTCAGTTAATAAGAACAAATTCTATCATCCAAATCCTCCCTGACCTCGACGACGCTGGCCAATTGTGCACCGCCCTATGGGACTCCCGACACGGCCGGTTGTGATACAGCCCGGGTCTGTAGTGACGCCCCTAGTACTGCGATGCAGCACCTTAACCTTATATATGTATATATATATATACAGTGCATTCGGAAAGAATTCAGACCCTTTGACTTTTTCCACATTTTGTTACATTACAGCCTTCTTCTAAAATGGATTACATCATTTTTTTCCCTCATCAATCTACACACAATAGCCCATAATGACACCACAATACCTCATAATGACACCACAATACCTCACAATGACATCACAATACCTCATAATGACAAAGCAAAAACAGGGCTTTAGGATTTTAGCCCATTCTACAAAGACGTTAGAAATGTACAAATGTTTTCAGCAATTACCTTTACAGTAGATAGAGACTGTCACAGGGGAGACAGACAGGGGGGAGAACAGACAATACAGGGGGGAGAGGAGACAATACATACTGTCACAGGGAGAGACAGACAATACATACTGTCACAGGGGGGAGAGGAGACAATACATACTGTTTATTTAACCTTTATTTAACCAGGCAAGTCAGTTAAGAACAAATTCTTATTTTCAATGATGGCCTAGGAACTGCCTGTTAACTGCCTGTTCAGGGGCAGAACGACAGATGTGTACCTTGTCAGCTCGGGGGTTTGAACCTGCAACCTTCCGGTTACAAGTCCAACACTCTAACCACTAGTCTACCCTGCCGCCACTGTCACAGGTGAAACAGACAATACATACTGTCACAGGGGGAGAACAGACAATACATTCTGTCACAGTGTGATCAATACTGCAGCAGGACCGATGTGATCAATACTGCAGCAGGACCTAGTGTGATCAATACTGCAGCAGGACCCAGTGTGATCAATACTGCAGCAGGACCCAGTGTGATCAATACTGCAGCAGAACCCAGTGTGATCAATACTGCAGCAGGACCCAGTGTGATCAATACTGCAGCAGGACCCAGTGTGATCAATACTGCAGCAGGACCCAGTGTGATCAATACTGCAGCAGGACCCAGTGTGATCAATACTGCAGCAGCACCCGGTGTGATCAATACTGCAGCAGGATCCAGTGTGATCAATACTGCAGCAGGACCCAGTGTGATCAATACTGCAGCAGGACCCAGTGTGATCAATACTGCAGCAGGACCCAGTGTGATCAATACTGCAGCAGGACCCAGTGTGATCAATACTGCAGCAGGACCCAGTGTGATCAATTCTGCAGCAGGACCCAGTGTGATCAATACTGCAGCAGGACCCAGTGTGATCAATACTGCAGCAGGACCCAGTGTGATCAATACTGCAGCAGGGCCCAGTGTGATCAATACTGCAGCAGGACCCAGTGTGATCAATACTGCAGCAGGACCCAGTGTGATCAATACTGCAGCAGGACCCAGTGTGATCAATACTGCAGCAGGACCCAGTGTGATCAATACTGCAGCAGGACCCAGTGTGATCAATACTGCAGCAGGACCCAGTTTGATCAATACTGCAGCAGGACCCAGTGTGATCAATACTGCAGCAGGACCCAGTGTGATCAATACTGCAGCAGGACCCAGTGTGATCAATACTGCAGCAGGACCCAGTGTGATCAATACTGCAGCAGGACCCAGTGTGATCAATACTGCAGCAGGACCCAGTGTGATCGATACTGCAGCAGGACCCAGTGTGATCAATACTGCAGCAGAACCCAGTGTGATCAATACTGAAGCAGGACCCAGTGTGATCAATACTGCAGCAGGACCCAGTGTGATCAATACTGCAGCAGAACCCAGTGTGATCAATACTGAAGCAGGACCCAGTGTGATCAATACTGCAGCAGGACCCAGTGTGATCAATACTGCAGCAGGACCCAGTGTGATCAATACTGCAGCAGGACCCAGTGTGATCAATACTGCAGCAGGACCCAGTGTGATCAATACTGCAGCAGGACCCAGTGTGATCAATACTGCAGCAGAACCCAGTGTGATCAAAACTGCAGCAGGACCCAGTGTGATCAATACTGCAGCAGGACCCAGTGTGATCAATACTGCAGCAGGACCCAGTGTGATCAATACTGCAGCAGGACCCAGTGTGATCAATACTGCAGCAGGACCCAGTGTGATCAATAATGCAGCAGGACCCAGTG